>NW_013665634.1:1243088-1252558 GCF_000517525.1 Limulus polyphemus | reverse complement strand
AATGTAAGTTACTAGAAACTATCTATTATCGAATATATTACTGAGTAGAACGGTTGAATATAAGTTACTAGAAACTTCTTATTTTATAAAATATTACTGAGTAGAACGGTTGAATGTAAGTTACTAGAAACTATCTATTATCGAATATATTACTGAGTAGAACGGTTGAATATAAGTTACTAGAAACTTCTTATTTTATAAAATATTACTGAGTAGAATGGTTGAATATAAGTTACTGGAAACTGTCTATTATCGAACATATTACTGAGTAGAATGGTTGAATATAAGTTACTGGAAACTGTCTATTATCGAACATATTACTGAGTAGAACGGTTGAATGTAAGTTACTGGAAACTGTCTATTATCCAAGATATTACTGAGTAGAACGGTTGTGTATATGGTTACTAGAAACTGCTTATTTTATAAAATATTACTAAGTAGAACGATTGAATGTAAGTTACTAGAAACTATCTATTATCCAAGATATTACTGAGTAGAACGGTTGAGTATAAATTACTAGAAACTGCTTATTTTATAAAATATTACTGAGTAGAACGGATGTAAGATAAACAACACTCGGAGATTTTACACATCCTAGTTTGCAGATGAACAGCATCCTCAGACGCTACATAACCTAGTTGGGAGGTGAACAGCACTCTGAGACGCTGCTTATTTTAGTTTGTAGGTGAACAATACTCTGAAACGTTACATATCCTAGTTTGGAGATGAACAGCACTCTGAGACGTTACATCCTACTTTAGAAGTGAATAGCACTCTGAGACGCTACATATCCTAGTTTGTAGTTAAACAACACTCTGAGACTTTACATATCCTAGTTTGGAGGTGAAAAACACTCTGAGACGTTACATATCCTAGTTTGGAGATGAACAGTACTTGAGACGTTACATATTTTAGTTTGGAGGTGAATAGCACTCTGAGACGTTACATATCCTAGTTTGGAGATGACAGTACTTGAGATGTTACACATTTTAGTTTGGAGGTGAATAGCACTCTGAGACGTTACATACCCTAGTTTGGAGATGAACAGTACTTGAGATGTAACACATTTTAGTTTGGAGGTGAATAGCACTCTGAGACTTTACATACCCTAGTTTAGAGGTTTCTGCAGCAACATCATTATGCAGGAATATATAAAAAACATGTAATTCTCAGAACGTTTATGTATTCCTTAGAAGAGAGTGTCTCCACCCTAATTGGCTAACTTTGATGCACACCCTAAACGAGTAGCTGCGATTCCCGCCTGATTCAGTATGTTTGGGAGATGAAATATATGTGAAGGCCTTTCCCATCGCTAATTCCAGTGATGTGTTCTATGGGGTTGAAAAAGCTACCCAGTCCGTTCTCATAATATTTCACTGAATATATATAACATTATTATCATTTAAAGAATCGTATCATTTTGTACCTAGAATGCTGTGTCCTTCGGATTACATAAACTGCTTTTAATAACATAAGCTGTTTAACTCTTTCACTCTCCCACTGCTAGGTTTATTTTTACATACATACATAAAACACATGTGGTGATGTATAATTACTTACACCTCGATTATTACTTGTCATATAAACATGAAATGTGTTTAGTAATAATTCCAAGAAATACCGTACTAATGATTATGTTCCCGTATTCCAAGAAGTATTTAGTAAAATGAATAGTCGTGCATTTATTTCCTAAATTCATCAATTAATATGCAAAGCTTATGACCGTTTTAGTAATTATGAAATTACTGATTTCATTTCATACCCATTTCTCAGAATAACACTTTTTTTTCAAGACTAAAACGAAGGTTATATATATATATATACCGTATTGTCCCTAATTAACGCCTCCTCTCTAATTATCACTCCCCTTGTATTATTATAAAGCTTGCCTTGTGTGACAGCAATTGTAATCCAACATATAATCCACTTTTATTACCGGGATTTTGATTGAAAAAGAAGAAGAAAAACAAACAGACACACTTACTAATATAGAACTCAACAAATCACATGTGAGAAATAGAATCCGGAACTGTACAGATACTATAATTATCGCCCCTTTTGCAGTTTGCAACGCCCCAGGGGCGTTAATTAGGGGCAATACGGTATATACTTTATCTCCTATGTCTAAAAAAGGGCACAAAGAGGTGAAGTGCGTTATATTGAAACGATCCTCAATATGTAAATCAATAAGTGACGCTAAAATCGTAACTTATGTAAAGAAGGGAGGAACGGTATTTAACAGAATTGCATTTTGACATTGCTTGGGATTTTGTAGCCAGTGTGATGCCACTCCAACATTGTCTTCTTTTGGGAAATTTATGTAAACAAAGAAATATAGATCAACATGTGGATTCAGGCCCATCCAGAAAGAGACCTGCAAGAAGTCGTTCTCTACCCGTAGTATGCAAAGTGTGGTGTCTTGCAACTTGTGAAAACTGACGAGCGCAAAGGCGAGTAGTAAAAGTTCTCCATGTGACCCATCCAACAGTACGAAACAAATCAAGAAAGAGCCCATCTAGAAAAGCAACACAAGCTGCTTCCACGACATATCTGCTCATTCGTCGCATACATCAACCAGCTGGAAAATGAAATGGGTATTCGTGTTATTCCATATAAAGACATACCAATCAAGTCACTGGTCGCAGAACCTATGGATTTCTGCAAGAGTGGACTGTTGAAACAGGCTCTGAGAACCGTCGTTCTCGTACAGTAGATAGATTATTGATGCAGGGAGGAGTAATATGCTTTTAACATGACAGCTTTATGATGGAAACTTCCGTAATGCAAACAACGCTGCAGATCTGTTACCAAAATATATTGGCGTCAAATAGTTTTGAAATCTAACCACATCGTTACAGTCCATGTCGCCACGTACAGTCATATTTGTTGATTTTCATCTGGTAGATTATTTCACAAATCTGAAATAAAAACTCTCAAAGTATCGTATCCAATTTACTCGTTACCGGTAAAACCATTAAAGATAAATTTGATATAAGTTAAGGTATATGATAGGCAGCTATATCTTTACTCTTTTACTACAACGGAAACATATACAGAAGTTGAATACATTATATTATAGTGAGGATAATATCCAATGTTTTAATTATTAGCATGTCTCTTGAGATTAGGCATTGCTCAAAACTGCATACTTCAATTGGTCACGGTTAAGTCTCTCTGTATTGCTTGCAATGTTTCTTATGTCCACAACAGACATAACTACTATTTCTTTACACACACACACACACATGAATAAGTAAATAAATTACCCGCGAAAGCTACTTTTGACATCATTAAATACCTACACGCGATGACACCATAAGAATAATTGATACAACCATCAAAGTATCTCTTATAAACAGTAATGTAATTTAATTTAATATAAAATAGTATGCTTAATTTTTAATAAAGTTATATTTCTATGTGTTTAGGGGCAGAGAATCGGTTCGATGTAGAGATATCTGATAGACGTTTCTTTGTTCAATTTGATTTTAAAAAATGCATTTTTTTATGTTTGTTTCTTGAATTGTTTCGGACAGTTTTGTGTGATATCGTAAACAATTCTCGAGTTAAAATCCTGTTTCTGTTTAAATCGTATTTTTATATCTTAAGAAATATTGAAATGTTATCAAAAGACAAATAGATAAATCCTTTGTCAAAAATATGTTAAAGACGTTATAAAACCTATATATATAAATACACGACTCTATAGCCAAACGATACTACCGATAGTCCCTGAAGAAAATTAAATTTGATTGAATATGTGGTATTATTCTGAACTTTATTTTACAGTGAGCTACTTCGGTCAAACTGTTTTGTACAATATTACCACTTTCCCGCTTTTTTAGGGTTTGAAGGATAGATACACTGTGTATTACTGCTTATTTTAAAGCAAGTTGCAGTCGTTTTATCACCCCAGTTTTATAATCTGTCAACTTGATTTAGTTGTCATCTTTTATTTGTCAGTTTCGATCTTGGAGTTCTCGTTTTAATTATAACTAGGCTTATTTTTGAAGCTTACTATTTCATATAAATTGTGCAGGATTCGTGAAGCTACTCTCTCTATATAACTTCTAAAATAACTAGTATAATGAACTAGCTGAGTTTTTTATACTGAGTAAAATAATTTATATTGTTCAGAATTAATGTTTGATTCTATAGAACAAACTTAAATATTTACTCTCGTAGAAAACAGCAACTAATCATGAAAACAAAACAAACCAGCAGAGCCTGACACTGCAGTTTCCCTTAATGTAAATGACCTCAAAGGTAACGCAGTATGACATCGTGGAAGAGCCTATTAGATAATGTTGTTTTAAGTAATAGTGTTTTACACTTATGTGTTGTTGGGCTAGGTAGTAGTGTTTTACTCTCAGATGATGTTGTGTTAAGTAGTTGTATGATGTTGTTTTAGGTAGTAGTGTTTTACACTCATACTATGTTGTGTAAAGTAGTTGTATTTTACCTTCAGATGCTGTGTTAGTCGTATTTTACCCTCACATGATGTTGTGTTAGTTAGTCGTCTGATGTTGTGCTAAGTAGTTGGGTTTTACCTCCAGATGATGTTGTGTTAAGTAGTAGTGTTTAACCCTCAGATGAAGTTGTGTTAGGTAGTAGAGTATTAACCATAAATGATGGTGCGTTAGTTAATAGTGTTTACTCCCATATAATATTAATTAGTAGTGTTTTACTCTCAGATAATGTTAAGTAGTAGAGTTTTACCGTTCTTGCACTATCTTCAGGCACTTTTATATCGTCTTTCTCTTTCATCGGGGACTCGTTATTAAGAATTTGTAAAAACAATGAAATTTTGTGTGTTTTTTTATTGTTTTGTTTTGCCAAGTGTTTGTACAGTGATGTACTGTAGAGCAGCATTTAATTTCGATTTTTTTATTTAACTTGCTAGTTTAATGTAAATACTACACACTTTTTAAGTAAACTAGAAAACCCTTCCAGGGCTTTTTTCTCTACTTACTCCTTTTTGACAGGTTTTCATTACGCATCACAAAACAAAAACTAACACAAACTCCATTTCACATGGCCTTTGATAAACGTAAATAGTTGAGCTTGTTTTCATAAGAGGGGACGTTTAAACTGGTATAAGACTATTCACAGAAACCAACTTCTGTTTTGAGTGAACCGACAATAATGAATCAAATAGCAAAATAGTAAATGATGTTATTATATCGAACAAGAAACTTTGAACTACAGATATTTGCTTAGAAGTGTCAAAATACTATGAATAAAAAACAACAACACATGGTTTATGTTATTTAACATTCTATAGATATTGCTTAATTTAAAACTGTGTTTGTGTAGTTAATAACAACTCATAGTTCTCTCTTGCGTTTAAATTGATAGATTTTGACCAATTCACTCAAACTCTTTATGTTTACGAGATAATTTAGAAACAAAATGCATAGTAACAGACTACGAGTATATCTTTCATATGTTTTCTTCTTTTTTTCCGCACGTTTTCTGGAACGAATATATTGATTGGTAGAACGCCAGATAGCTCCTCCTCTGATTACCCATAGCTCTGTTTCCTTTTTTGTATTGGTTGCTCTTTGCATAAAATTCGGAGCCTTCAGGCGCGTGGCACATCCGCGAGTGCGCAGAAGACCATACCCTAAACGCTGGAGAATGCTTACATGTATTATCGCGCGATCTTGTGTGTATTAGAGCTTGTCTACAAGACTCGACTGAATAAGATGTTGGTGGAGTAATGTTATCCTTCATGTCTTGAACCGTATCTGGGGTTAAGAGTCGAGTTCCATTGTAACAAAGACGGTTTCGCCCTTTTAAACTGCGTTAATGAGCTGTATTTCATAACACGCCTTGCAAAGGTGAAGGATCGACCTTAATGAATACCAGCAGCTGACGCCTAAACCTTGTGCTAAAAGCGTAATTTTATTTTATTTCCGTGTCCCAAATATCACGGTATTACTAATTTTCTGTACTAACATGGTTATTTACAGATCTGTATTATCCACGTACGGTAGCCCAAAGTCTCTTCAGACTACTAAGAGGTGTGTCAACATCTAGAAGCCAAAGCAAGACATACGAAACTCACTGTTATAATAATCATAAGGTAAGAACCTACGGTATGTGAGCAAGTAGTTGGTATTAATAGAATGAACTAGTGCTACTATGATAAGTGTCTTTATAACACTTGAAACCTGATTTAAACCTACAGGATCATGATCTTGGTTGATACCCAGTAAAGAGAAGTGCTAACATTAGTGGACTTAGACAATGTAGAAGGTTTTAATCCTTTTTTTTTTTCATAATTGTTGGCAATTTGGAAGCCTGTCTTATCTTGATATTGCTAAAGTAAATTTATAAATATTACAACGGAGGCTTTAACGTCAATACTGTAAGAGTAAAATTAATTTCCGTCTGTCCAACATTCTCTATCTCCGGCATTTTTATAATGCCTAAACGAATGTATTATTTAATTTCTGTAGTGCATATTGGTGTACAGAAGACATAATAATACTAGAAGTAAACGATCTTATAACACCAAAACGTTGTTTTTATTTAATTAGACGCTCAACGTTTGAAGTTTTGTACTGTCAGTTTAAGTTTGTGTTTTAGTGAACGCTCCTGAAGAAGCTGTAAAGCGAAACGTTTAGTGTCTAATTAAATAAAAACAACATTTTGGTGTTATAAGGTCGTTTAGCCTGAACGCATGTGTTATACTTATTACCACTGTAAAATTATACTTATGCTCAGGTGTTTAATAAATATTTTCACATTATAGAAATAAGCGGTTTGATTATTTGTTAATATTTACCACGGTTATGTTTTATTATTATTTGTGAATCTGTTTCATAAAACAAGAGGATAACGTTTAAACAATAGTGGTTGAATATGTTATATTAAAACAATTTTGGAGTTTCATCATGTCGTTAAAGTCCATGTCGCCACGTCCAATCATGCTCTATCTGACGATCGTACGGTTATCATGTCTAAAGCCCACCCGTCTGCTCTGCATACTTTCCATAAGTAATTTAGTGTACGATAGCATAGAAATCCACAGGCAGCTTGACCAATATATCATTTCATGGAATACCATGAATATAAATTTGATTATCCAGGTGTTTGAGGTATGTGACGTTTGCACAAATATGGTAGTGATTTGTGTGCACGTTACTAATATCGCTATTTCAGATAAAGATCCTGCTTGCCTGGAACACGTGACCTTTCTGTTTGTGGATTCTCACCTCTTACAAGATGCTGCACTTTGCTTACTACAGCTTGGGTGCGACTTCTGGTAGGTCTCTTTCTGGATGGGCCTTACACCACAAGATGATCCACATTCCTTTGTTTTACAAAGTCATTAAGTACAAGGTATAACCTTGTTTTGGAAATTTTAAATATCCAATCTTGACACATATTTACATTCTTAGTGTACACATATTTTGCGTCGGAAACAGCTGTTACATACCCTTCCCAAAAGCGATCCGTATTTGGTGGCATCATGCTATCTACGAGACGTCAAATAATGTTAAAATGTAGTTCTTATACATCAGTTCCATCGTGACTTTATATCGTCTGTCGTTGTCATGTGACTTACTAATTTGCCTATTCAAAATTGTTTTAATATAATGTACTCAAAACTTTGTATAAAGCCTGTTCGTCAGTTCCTGTAGTCAAAATATGAATTTCCTTCTTTATCTGATCTGAAGTACTACTGATTAATATGTGCCTTGGAGCATAGTATTTTATATTAAAATATTTTCTTTTACATAATTGAATAAGTAGAGTTGTTTAAACATTTGTTTAACAACAAGTTAAAGCTTGGAATGGTCTATTCTTTCATTGGGGGGGGGGGTGTCTATGAGCCAGACTAGTTTCGGAAAATTCCACTCCTCATCAGTGACCCTGGACACTACCACCAATGAAATATCAGACCAAACTAAGCCTTCATACTAGTGAGGTGTCGAAAACCAAACTGGTGTATTTACGTGTTTTACACTCATGTAAGGTTTCTTTTTAGTGAGTGTAAAACACGTAGATACACCAGTTTGATATTTTCTTTTAGTTTGAATTGGGAGATGTGCGTAAACATGTCTGTAATACCCCTGGCGAGCAAACAAGCACATTAATGTCATGTAAGCTACTCTTTCCTTATCTCTTTCTATAACAGTTTATTCAATAGTCCACTGATAGACGAATGATTCATAAACGGAGAGGTATAAGAAAATATTTGTTAGGTATATGGAATGAGGTATTGTGGGCTTATCCTGCTACAATAATCTTGAGGTCATTCAAGGTCATTTCTATTGGAATGAGGTATTGTGGGCTTACCCTGCTACAATATTATTGAGGTCATTCAAGGTTATTTCCTTTAGAATGAGGTATTGTGGGTTTACCCTGCTACAATATTATTGAGGTCATTCAAGGTAATTTCCTTTGGAATGTGGTATTGTGGGCCCATCCTGCTACAATATTATTGAGGTTATTCAAAATCATTTCTATTGGAATGAGGTATTGTGGGCTTACCCTGCTACAATATTAATGAGGTCATTCAAGGTTATTTCCTTTAGAATGAGGTACTGTGGGCCTACTCTGAGATACATTTCTGAGATAACTTAAGATCAACCACAAAGTCATGGTCCTTCAAACTTTTATTGACATGCATTTAACATCAAAATTTGCAATCGGAGAGACGTGAGCAAAACCAAATTATTAAATTGCTCCCCGACAACAGATTATAAACATAACTACTGATGAGGTAAACATCCTAACAATATTGGAAATGTTGACAAAAGGTCAATAGCTGAATTCAAAGTGTTGACAAAAATGTGACTAATGTCAATATAGCGGCTTCATTGTCAAAACTTGTTGCTGTTTATATTTTGTCCACGCGGCATTGATACGTAAATGAGCCTGTAGTACGCAGCCGCTGGTTTATGTTTTCTATTATCAAAGAACTGGTCAACATTAAATATAGCCCCAATCCAAGTATTCTGGTGTCGCTCAGCATACAATAGAAACTTGTTAAAGCGTTCTTCATCTGAATCATGTGTCATTATTTACATAATTTGTGTATAGCTACAACACCATATTTTTATGCTATTTTATGTAGGTGTCTTTTCTTGTAATACTTTTTTTAACCTCGTGGGCCCTTTGAAGGTGGAATGATCAGCTTATGCAAAAAATTCTAACCTTTCACCTCAAACCTAGTCTTGCTTTGGTCAGATATCAACCTTTTGTGACATAACTCCTTACGCATGAAAGGGGTGCATTTATGCCTATAATTTTCGTTATTGAAGAGCTATTTTGATGATTTTTGACATATTGAGTGTTTGGGTTATGTTAATAAAATTCCCGAAGAAAAAGGCTTTGAAAATGACCTTTAATGACTTCACAGGATAGGCCCACAAAACCCCATTACATGCCACCAACAATTACTTTCCTATATCTCTACATTTCTGATTTATTATCACTGACCCCTCAGCGGTTTG
>NW_013665634.1:1241136-1242430 GCF_000517525.1 Limulus polyphemus | reverse complement strand
TACTCTTTTTACCAACGAATAGTGGGATTGACCGTCACATTATAACGCCCCCACGGCTGAAAGGGCGAGCATGTTTGGTGTAATGGGAAATTTTAGTAAAAGTAGGATGTTATTACCGTCCTTAATGTACGAAAATCTCGAAAACACACAGCTGTTTAATTAACATCAAAACGCTTTTCTGAATATAAGAGGCGATGTATAAAATACGGCTGTAGGAAAAAATCGTACTTCCAAAGAACATGATCAGCAGAACTGTCGAATCCAATACTATTTCCTTAAAAATGATATAATATGTTCAAATTCGAATTTATTTTTTGTACTGTAAATCAGTAAGATAAAACTTTCCGCCCATCAGTGGCACAGCCTGTATGTCTGCGGACTTACAACGCTAGAAACTGGGTTTCGATACCCGTGGTGGGCAGAGCACAGATAGCCCATTGTATAGCTTTGTGCTTAACCTCAAACAAACAAACAAAAACTTTAAAAGTCGTTATAATAATTGCGCAACAGACAATTTCTTAAGCGTATAGCCTAAAATAATTGAAAGGTAGCCTTTATTATAAAAACTTTCAAGTTGGAAAACTATTAGAATATATGAAAAATATATGTATATCTATATCAGCTACAAGTTTGGTTATGTACAGCCCTGCCGATAGGAGACCGCATTTTGTACAAGCTGTTTTAAAATAGGCCCGTCATGGCCAGGTGGTTAGGGCGCTCGACTCGCAATCTGAGGGTCGCGGGTTCGAATTCCCGTCCCGCCAAACATGCTCGCCCTTTCAGCCGTGGGGGCGTTATAATGTGACGGTCAGTCCCACTATTCGTTGGTAAAAAGAGTACCCCAAGAGTTGGCGGCGGGTGGTGATGACTAGCTGCCTTCACTCTATTCTTAAACTGCTATGTTAGGGACGGCTAGCGCAGACAGCCCCCGTGTAGCTTTGCGCGTAATTCAAAAACAAACAAATTGTCTTAAAATAAATGGATATGCAACTAGCGGTCAGGTTTTCTTTGTCGTGTATAACCTCAAAGAAATAGTAGTTTGGACGCCAATGATCAACAAACGGCAACTTTATTTACTTATTATTATTAAGTCTGTCATTTCGTCTTTAAATTTCTATATTTTGTAGGTTGAAACTTTCTCAGTACGTCGATAGATGTCACTTTACATCGTTAAACACGTACTCCGCTACTGATAACACATGTGGCCATAACGTATTTGAAACATATCAGTTTTGTAACAAAATGCTTACATTATAGATAAAGACGGATTTCGCTAGATATATATATATATTTA
>NW_013665634.1:1220106-1240825 GCF_000517525.1 Limulus polyphemus | reverse complement strand
CAATAGGCTTTGCATTCTGACCACACTAACCGCCATAAAAAAAATCTATATCAAATGCCTGAAAAAAGTTAATGTTTGCTAGCATTTTTTTTTGGGGGGGGGGGGGAGAATTTAAAAATAAAGTTCCAGGTGAGGAATTGAAAAATAAACTTCCAGGTTTAAGTTCATTTTATAATATCAGGTTATTATGCTTCGATTTCATAAGCGAAAATGAATTCGTGAGTCTGTAAATATAATGTCTTTGTCTTTCAGAAATTACACAAAGGCAACTGTAATATTGCATTTTTATGAGTTTAATGTTTTAGCTGTGGTGCCAATTTATATTTCACATATGATTAACTAAATAAAGTATTGAACAAAATATATTATGAAAAGCACACACACACACATATATGTATTTTTCTAGCACTCTCTTTTCCAAACTTGCCTATGTTTGAGAAATATTTAACTGGCTGAAATGTTTATTGTGTACATATATATATGTGAATTGTGCATACAAAGCTGCAGTTGGTCAATGAGCTGATTGCAGATCTAAAGTATCATGCTATCAACATCGATATTTGACCCCAAAATATCTAATTATTTGAGATATAGTGATTTTACTTTGGTTCTTTCTGTGGAGGGCCTGGCATGGCATGATGGTTAGGGCACTCGACTCGCAACTTGCGGGTCGTGGGCTCGAATACCGTCACTGAACATGCCCGCTCTTTCAGCCGAAGGAACGTTATAATCTGACGGTCAGTTCTACTATTCGTTAACAAAAAGTAGCTCAAGAGTTGGCGCAGGGTGTTGTTGATTACCAACCAAAATTAGGAACGGATAACGCAGACAGCGGGCCCAGCATGGCCAGGTGGTCAGGGCGCTCGCTTCGCAAGCTGAGGGTCGAGGGTTCGAATCCCCGTCACACCAAACATGCTCGCCCTTTCAGCCGTGGGGCGTTATAACGTGACGGTCACTCCCACTATTCGTTGGTAATAAAAGTAGCCCAAGAGTTGGCGGTGGGTGGTGATGACTAGCTGCCTTCCATCTAGTCTTACACTGCTAAATTAGAGACGGCTAGCGCAGATAGCCCTCGTGTAGCTTTGCGCGAAATTCAAAAACAAACAAACAAACACAGATATCTTTCGAGTTGCTTTGCTCGAAATTCACCAAAGAAACGGAGAAACAAACAAATCTTTCTCTGGTTAACAAGTGGGCAATCAGAAATACAACAATGAACGTTTTCGACATGAACTTCTACTCTTAAGCATGAAACGTTTAACAAAGAAGAGAATATATTCACAATTGCCATTGGTATATCAGGCGCTGTATTGTTTATGTGGAGACGGGATATTATTCGTGCTCGATTCATTACCGAACATGCTGCTTTCTAAAAAATTCTCACAAATTGTTGTTGTATTTAGAAATATTTATTTGTCACTAAACAAGATGATTGGTTCTTGTTAATATGTATATATAGGGTAGTTTAGTTAAATAAGTTATTTTAAATAATTAGGGTAAACAAAACTCGCTCTAAGTAAGACTGAAATTGTTTCATCATACTTATTTACTTATTTGTTGTAAAGAGAACGAATTTATCTTTCACAAATAACTTGTAGGACTTTAGCAAAATTCGATAGTTTATTTGTTAGTAGTTAAGCACAAAGCTGCACAATAGGCTATCTGTGCTGAGCCCACTATGGTTATCGAAACCAGGTTTTTAACATTTTAAGCTGTCAACTAATCTCAACCGACTCAACTAATGAGTTAAAGACTGTATTTATCCTGGTGAGCTATTATGGATTATTTTACATTGTATAATTCTCCTTTATTTTTTATTGCTCGTATATGTAGCCTTCTTGTTTTAAGAGTATTTTTATGTTCGTTTAAGCGTGAAAAGAATGGTAATTGTTCTGTAAAAGTGCCAAGTATATGTTTGTTATATTACATGGTAAAGCTAACAGCTCGATTAAGATGTTTTTAAAGTCTTATGTTGTTTGTATATTTCATAAATTGTGTTTGTTTATAATATTCGTACAAAACTACACAAGGGCTATCTGAGCATAGCTGTCCTTAATCTTGAATTGATAGACTATAAAGAAGGCAACTAGTCAGCATTAAGATGTTTTTAAAGTCTTATATTGTTTTTATAGGGAAGGCAGCTAGTCAACATTAAGATGTTTTTAAAGTCTTATATTGTTTTTATAGGGAAGGCAGCTAGTCAACATTAAGATGTTTTTAAAGTCTTATGTTGTTTGTATAGGGAAGGCAGTTAGTCAACATTAAGATGCTTTTAACGTCTTATGTTGTTTGTATAGGGAAGGCAGCTAGTCAACATTAAGATGTTTTTAACGTCTTACGTTGTTTTTATAGGGAATGCAGCCAGTCAACATTAAGATGTTTTTAAAGTCTTAAATTGTTTGTATAGGGAAGGCATCCAGTCAACATTACTTTCCGTCAATTTTTGGTGTCTACATTTATTTGATCAATGTTTGATTGTCACTCTAATAGCACACCCACTGCCCGTTAGGTATTTTGTAAACGTATCCCTTCTTTCAAGTGACACTGGCATATCATAAACTAGAAGCATTAAAATTTGTAGTGTTTGTTTTAGACACAAACCTATACGCATAGAATAGATCAAGGATATCCTCAAGGCTAAAACCTTGTACCCAGTAAAGTTATTTGTGTTTTCATTTCATTATCTGCGAAAATGGGAAAATATGACATTACCTACGAAAAAGTAACCATTTTACGAATTTTTTAAACATTGGAGTAAAAGACACACGCACCTCAAAACAGAACCACTTTTATAGTCGCTTTAAATGCTTTAATATCTCAAATTACAATTGCTACGACAGTTGGAGAATGCTTCTGGTTCAGTGTGTAATATTTCACACTATTTCCATGCTTGTTTATTTCAGAGGTAAGCTTGAAGGCTTATATGGCTAAAAATCGGTGTTCGATATCCACTATGAGTAGAGCGAAGATAGTCCGTTTCGTAGAGTTACGCTTGACAACCAACATCTTTGTTGATGACAGACAGATCTAGCAGATTTTGAAATATCTATAAATTAGCAACATAAGAAATGAATTTATAAAAATCTATTCAAATAAGTAAATCTCGTACTCTTAAACGATTAATATTATAACTGTACAATATAAGGCTGCTCACAAACATTTCCAACAACTGATATAACGTAAGATGATGCAACAGACATACTCAAGAATAATTATTGATTTGTTATTGTTGTTGTTGTTTTTGGGGGGATAGAAGAAAACTTTGTTGTTTGCTTATACATATATGTGTGTGTGTGTATTTAAACTACGTATTAGTCAGTCTAGAGAATACAATTAAACAACACTATTGTATATTTTAGCATAAAGACACATAGTGGACTATCTATACTCTTTCCACCGTGGGGAACATAATTCCGGATGCTCATTTTATAAGCCCTTAAACTGAACGCTGAATCATCGGAGGACGAAACATCATAGAATCATTGATTACGTGGCTCAAGCAAATGAAAAGTTCAAAGTCCATATTATCTAATTACGAATGAGTGGCTAGAAATACATTATTATTCTTGTTATAATATTTCACCATAGGTTTCATACAAACAATCTTCAAGCTTGATTAGCATTGTCGTTATAAATCATGCATTTTAGAAACTGTCGTAGTTGACAGATAAGGTGGAATATTGCGTTGACTGAACAACAAAATAATGTGCAGTATTGGAAATAATTATGGAAACGGTGAATGAAATGGGTATAAAATGTCATGCGAAAAAAATTATATTAGAGAAAAAACACTTATTGATAGTTCACACTGTGCTTGACTGTCATCTAACCAATAATACAATGTCACAGCATAATGTCTACAAAAGTACAGGCAGTCATACTATTCCCAACAGTAGTGTGGTGAATGCACTCATGGCTCCCAGGACCGAAATTCCACATGACAAACGTGTTGAAATCAACATTTTGGTTGGTAAAGGTCACTCTTTGCAACAGACTAAGGAGAAATTTGATGTTCCAGTAGATGTGTGGAAACTGAAGAGAGTACATAAAACTAGTAATGATGATAATAGAAGCAGTCGGAGTATAAAACCCCACAATATTCAAAAGTGGTATTGAATAACACCGGGTACGCTCTTTATGTGATACACGACAATCTAGTAATGATGTTGTCAATTATCTGGCTATATGTACGCGTTTGAATGCTACCTTCAGAACAATAAGTTACGTATTAATTCAAAATCTCTTTAGAACAAGGTGTATGGGTGTTTAAAGTAAAAATAAAATACCAATGCAATCCAAGGCTTATTCACTATTATTTTGTATCCTGCTCTTTGTTTATTATGCCTCTGTGTTCATCATACGTACGTTTCAATAATTATTTTCAATACTGTATATATCGTACTACACTTTCATTTAAAGAGCTCAACTTATGGCGCAACCTGACAAGAGTAACACCAGATTTCATCAACTTATGGCGCAACTTGACAAGAGTAACATCAGATTTCGTCAACTTATGGCGTAACCTGACAAGAGTAACATCAGATTTCATTAACTATTATGCGTAACCTGACAAGAGTAACATCAAATTTTATTAACTATTATGGCACAACCTGACAAGAGTAACATCAGATTTCATCAACTATTATGCGTAGCCTGACAAGAGTAACATCAGATTTCATTAACTATTATGGCACAACCTGACAAGAGTAACATCAGATTTTATCAACTTATGGCGCAACCTGACAAGAGTAACATCAAATTTCATCAACTTATGGTGCTTTTCAGAAAAGCGGGTGTTCATTTCTTTTTTTAGAAATTGCCAATCATCTTAACGTTAAAGTAATAATCGCTTAGTCATTTTGTAAACGAATTCTTTATGATGACCTTTCCTGTCTTTCTGCTAATCCGAATTTAGTCGTGCTTCTCGAGTAAACAACATTTTCAGAAGCAGCTCTTATTATACCATAAAAATAAATTAGAAGTCGTGTGCTGCTGTCAGTAACTACATGACTCTGCATAAAGAATTAATTTATAATGTAAATGAAAGGCAACTTCAAACTGTTAGGCTAAATATAAAGCTTCATGCGTTACACTTCGTTTACAGTGATGTTTATCTCCAGTTGTACAAGGTTAAAATCAAATGTTACACAAAAAATAGTTTCATTTTGGTGAGTAGAAGGGAACTCAAAAATCGTACATATGATATACGGTAGTTTTTTAACCATATAAATTTTATAGTATAGATAGATAAAGCAGGTGTTCAATTGGCTTCACTTTTGTTTCTATGATGTTTATGATTTATGCACCCTAGTAAAACACTAAGCGGTAAGTCTGGAGGCTTATAAGGCTAAAAATTAGGTTTCGATACCCGTGGTTGGAACAGCACAAATAAGCCATTGTGCAGCTTTGCGCTTAACAACAAACAAAAGCAACACTAATCTAGAATATGAGGTAACTGTAGTACTGTTTCTAATTTAACACATCCCTCAGGAGCCAATGGTTGTCTTTACACTAAAATTTGTTGAATACTAAAACTAAGATCAATCCGGAAACTCCCAAAGAGGGTGGTTTTGGACGTATCTTTCTGAGACAATTTCGAGACAAGTTTTCGTTTGTTAATTGATAAATTTTTAAGTGAAATACAGGATACCCAAATCCCCATACTAGCTAGTATTAAGGTTTACCCGCTGGGAGTGAATTCAGTATATATCAATAGCATTTGCTATAATTATGATTCTATTTCTTCCCGGCTTTGTCATTCATTAAATTCATGAAAATATAATCGGGTTTCATGAAGTACAACTAAGTACTAAGGATTGTGCACAATCTACGGCATCAGTTTGCATACCCAGTCACTTTGCACTAAATCATCCTTGTAGTCTGTGCTTTTTTCTGTGTTAAAATCCCTGATCTCCTTCTTACAATTTAGTTAATGTGTGATGATTTGCATGAGCAGATAGCACCTGAAGTTGGGAGGGTATCATACAGGCCTTCCCGAAGCGAAGTAATCCTAATCCACGACTACGAAATCATGTAATGAACGGAATGTTAACTTTTGAATAACTGCGTGAGTCCGGCACTGAAAAACAGGTTCCTCCATAACTGCGTGAGTTCGGCACGGAAAAACAGACTCCTCCATGACCGGCGTAAACTCGAAACAGAAAAACAGGGGATCTTCCAAAACTGGAGTGAGTCTGGCGCAGAAAAACAAGCTCCTCTATGACCGGCGTAAGCTCGAAACTAAGAAACAGGATATTTAATGACGGGCGTGAGTCCAGCGCGGAAAAACAGGCTCCTCCATGACCAACGAAACAGTCCAAACCAACAGTAAAGAAACAATTCAAAACCTCATCAATCTGCAACAGCTAAAGTAGTAACCTTTCCTTGGAACTGTAAACAATTTAGTTCACATGGATTTAGATCGAGATGTAAGAGTTATCTTCGCAAGATATTCGAAAACGAAGATGGAAAGTGGAACGGAAGACCAACCAGTGGTATCCTGCATATGAAATATCCAACCTGAACGGCGCATTGTGCTCACGTGAACTAAGTGGCCAGGTCAAGAACCTCTAGAATTCGGATTTCAAATCCATATTTTTAAAATAATGACCAGAAGAAAGGCAGTTGGCAAGAGGCACTCACTGCCACTCTTTAAACCAAATAATGGAACTGACTGCCACTTGTATAACACACCCACAGCTGGAAATGTGGAGCGTGCTCAGCAGCATCACGTGTCGAACCCTGGACTCCCCGATCCGTAGCTCGACATAATCAAGACTATCGTAACGAGATATGTGCATATTTACGTGCCTTCAAAAGTTCGAATAATTTATTATCATCTTAATTATCTGTAATACAAGATTTCCAAAATGGTGCAGAAACATATCGCTAAAGCATTTCTAAGAAATTTACGGTGGGTTACAAGTTATAGCTATAATGGCGAGGTCAACTCTCTAGGAGTAGAAAAAAATGCCGTGTCATGAGAAATTACCGTCTTTGTACGGACGAGATGACATTAAGATAAGGTTCGATCAAGGCAAATCATCCAGCCGTAAGCCCAACTCAACATGCCAGTTGATGGCCCGGCATGGCCAGGTAGCTAGGGCGCTTGACTCGCAAGCTGAGGGTCGCGGGTTCGAATCCTCGTCCCACTGAATAAGCTCGCCCTTTTTAGCCGTGGGGCGTTATAATGTACGGTCAATCCCATTATTCGTTGGTAAAAGAGTAGCCCAAGAGTTGACTATGGGTGGTGATAACTAGCTGCCTTCCCTCTAGTCTTTCACTGGTAAATTAGGGATGGCTAGCGCAGATAGCCCTCGTGTAGCTTTGCGCGAAATTCAAACCAATCCTCCGTGATAATCGAGTACAAGTAAGAAATCATATTAAACTATTTGCAGATACTTTCCAAAGACTTTCGTAATTTTGGGTTGTTCAAATGAGCTCTCGGAAATAGCTGTCTGCCTGGTTTATGGATTATGAAAAGCATATAAAAGGGGGGGGGGGTGACAACACTGATAGATGTGTATTGCGGAAAACCCTCCCTGTAGTGGAAATTACGCTAGCTTAGAATACCTTCGGACTGTATATATTGTTATCATATATCGTAAACCCTACGGTACTTTAGAATACCTTCGGACTGTATATATTGTTATCATATATCGTAAACCCTACGGTACTTTAGAATACCTTCGGACTGTATAAATTGTTATCATATATCGTAAACCCTACGGTACTTTAGAATACCTTCGGACTGTATATATTGTTATCATATATCGTAAACCCTACGGTACTTTAGAATACCTTCGGACTGTATATATTGTTATCATATATCGTAAACCTTACGGTAGCTTAGAATACCTTTGTGTGATTCGCAAAAGTCATTCAAGTAAATGAATGCAAAATATAATGTGGCAATGTAATATATAATACAACCGGATAAATTACTTTACAATACATTGAGACTAATGTAGGTATTATCCTGGAAGACCATTTGGTGATAATCAAATAATTTAAGATGTAGATTCGATGAGAAAAGTAATTTCATCCGATTATTAAAAAAATCTAATTTTACAATTGGATGACGTTATGTTCAGACGTCATTAAGATTCACAATAAAGTGAGAATATATTAACGTCAATCAGAGTTTTCTATTGTCTTTATTAGGTTTGTTAGTTTTTATACTATACGATATTTTGAGCTCAATTAAATCATTTAAAAATATTTTGAAAGGTTAAATGTCTTTATGCTGAAGACAACTGGCAAGCCCTCGAAAAGCTAAGTTTAGTTGGTGTGCTTTTTTCAATATTGATAGGATAGATAGTTTCGGGGAAATAACACAATGCACTTTCGAGTGTATGTGCTATTTTATGTTATTTTTTGCAAATACTGAATGCTTCAGTTAAATATATGCAATACACCACAGAATTCGTACACATTCAAAAGGTTTTGAACAATTTTTAAAAATCACTTACAAACATACATGCATATATTTTTTCATATTACTGTTGTAAACTTATTTTGAAAGATAATGTCTCCACATGATTTTGAATATTTTTTTACCAAAACCTTTTGCTTATTAGTACACAATTAGGCAAAGGTTCGCCCTTTTATAGAGCTCTAAATGTCGAAGCTGGCGAGCTAGGCTCGAATCCGTGCGACACCCAAAATAATTCTCAGCGCTTTAAACTAAGCAATGCGTTATAAGAGTTGTAGTCAATCCTTTAGCGTTGATGGTTGGTGGTAGGGTACTGTTGATTGGCTGCTTTCCCTCTGGTCAGTTGTTTATAATTAGGGTTAGTAGAGGTGACCTTACTAGAAAAATAAATACTAGTATAAAAAACGTATACCTTTATAAGAAAACATATTTTTATTCACAACGTTTTATCTCCATATTTTAAACTTAATTTTCAATCATACATTTCCATACTTCTACTCTAGTGTATTCAAACGGTATGAAGCTTACTTCAAAAGTATGATTTACATACACAGTTTTTGAAACTAATCAGAAGTTTTTCTTTTATTTTTAAACAGTTTGTGAACAAATTTTTAACTAATAATTCCACAGAAGACGTAATTAATAGGAAATATTTAACTGATTTAGAGAAATATTAGATCATATCAAACAGCTTAACCAGAAGTATGAATTAACCTCTCAGTGGCTCAGTGGTAAGTCTAAAGGCTTCTAACGCTAAAAACCAGGTCTCGATACCCGTGGCCAGGCACAGCACAAATAGCAAGCACAATTGTGTAGCTTTGCACATAAAACAAACAATCTGCTACGCTACGTTACATCCAAATAACAAAAAAGTAACTTAAAATAAAAGAAATAACTGTTTTTCTTAGAAGAGCTTATCAGTTTACAGATGCAGTGATTTTAAAAAGTGTTTGGACATTTTATGAATACATAAGTAAATAAGGTGTACCTTAAGTTGCTCAGTGTTCCAACAATGGTAGGGGATCTTTATATTAAGCTTTGATTAGTATAAAAGTCGATGATTATTAATTAATTTGAAGAAAAAAACACATAACATACGGAATAGCTGTATGGATGAGTGTTACTTTAATATTCAAAGTATTATAAAAATGTTAGCAACGAGTATTTATGCATAAAAGATGAAAGTGATGTTTTTAATTTTGACCGCTAGGTGACGTTTAGTCGGGGGCACATAAATCCCAAACTAATTTCACTAGAAAAACTAGAACTTGTTTATAAACGTACATTATTGAATTCCAAAGTTCCCCTTAACGAAAGAGAATGTAGAAAAAATGAAATTATCGCAAATAAAAGAAACTGTTAGTATTATAAGACCTTTAATTTATCGCTGATCCATCGTGGAATAACATATTTAAAAAAAATTATATTTAGTTAACTGAAGTTGTGGATGAATTTGTCTTATATATATATATATATGTATGTGTGTGTGTGTGTAGATAGATAAATAAACAGATTGTTTATTTTGTTGTTAAGCCCAAAGCTACAGGATGGGCTATCTTTGTTCTTCTCACCACGGGTATCGAAACTCTGTTTTTAGCGTTATAAACCTTCAGACTTACCACTGAACCGATTGGGGCAGATAGAGAGATAGATAGACACACACATATGTACATACAACTGAAGATACCTACAAGCTATAATTATTCAATAGTGTAAAAAATCTAGAAATAACTAATGGTTTTCTTATTTACCTATTTTTTTTATCTTTCGAAAGACAAACTTATCAGGAAATTGGAGATTTAATCTCTCAGTTCTCGAAACTAAATAATTAACCTAAAATTATGGCAGAACATAAAATCATGTAGTATGTGTCACATAGATATTAATATTTTATGTGACCAAATTTACGAACTAAAGCTACTTTCACGCGCATAATGTACGGGAAAATCTAATTACGTTTTAAATTTCGTTAGTTTTTATATATGCAATCATAAATCTTGAGTGAAAGTACTGATGTAGAGAATATCAATTTTCGACACTTCGTTGAATATCTATCATCATTGGAGACAAATTTGGGTTAAGATTTTGTTTAGATAAATAAAATATATGACGATACAAGATACATGGACCAGATTTGATAATATTTTTTTACACGTATTTTTGTTATACGGGTTCATATATTAAAAATAAATTAACTGAGTATGTAAATGAATATGAAACAATTACGAATGAATTAAAGAATTCGAAATTTTTGAGATGTGGTTGTTTTAGAGCAAAGCTACGTAATGGGCTATATGCACTCAGTACACTCCGGGAAAATCGAACCCTGGATTTTAGATCTATAAGTCCACAAGTTCAAAGTTGACCCACCAGAGGAAATATTGAATTCCAATATTTTAGATAATAGCCTCCTAGGAAAGGTTGGGGGGGGGGGCTTGTTCTGCTTACTACACAGCATTCGTTCCATTAAGTTCTAGTAGATTTTGTTTTCAAGAATATTTAAAATATTTGTAGAAAGTAATCATCTATCGAACGCATGCTACCCGCATGTTCTAATGCTGCTTGATATCAGCAGGACAATTTGTTGAGGATGCTCACCTAAAGCTATGCGAAGGTTGTCTGTGCTAGCCGTCCATAAATCTGAACTGGTAGAATAGAGGAAAGTAAGCTAGTCAACAACACCAACCGCCAACTATTGAGCAGCTCATATCGAGTAGTGGAATTTGACTATTGCTCTTACAAATCACCTACGCCCCAAAGTGTGGAGCGTGCTTTGCTGCAATGGGACACTAATCATTACGCCACGCTCGGCCCCAGCAAGACGGTGATTTCTATTCTTTCAACAATGGTTTCCATACTTTCTGCCCAAAACAAGATATGGTGTTAATAATACTGGGTCGTTTTTAGTCTTACGGCGCTGCAACATATTGATATATATATATATTTCTATGCTGACGGTATAAGACATTTTATGTAGTCATTTAACGAGCGTATATTGTGTGATAACCCCTGTTAATCAAGATAATTTCCACTCCAACACGAAACAGAGTGAAAACACAGTCCGTAGTTTATATATATATATGAACTTTTTTGACCTACATTTAGCATAACTAAGTTTAAAACACGAAAACACGCACGAATAATGTTTTTTTTTATTGTTTTTTTGAAATAATAGAAGTTACACCAGCTCTTCTTCCAAGTAATATTTAGTTTGGAATAGCGTACAGCTTAATCTAAGCTCGATCAGCCCACTAAATGGAACAGCTGTGAGTCATGTAACAGGCGTTCAGGACCACCTGCATCTCTGGCGGTTGCGCTGTTTCAACGTGGCAAATAGTCTCAGGTTTCTGAACTAATAAGAGAACTAAGCAAAAATAGTTAGGGTTAAGAGGAAGTTAAAGACATTGAGAAATCTACAGAGTGCTTAAAATTAGTTCTTATTGAAGTAACCAAAAAGAAAAATAGGAAGTTAAAGACACTGAGAAATCTACAGAGTGCTTAAAATTAGTACTTATTGAAGTAACCCAAAAGAAAAAAGGAAGTTAAAGACACTGAGAAATCTACAGAGTGCTTAAAATTAGTACTTATGGAAATAACCAAAAGGAAGAAAGGCGAAGTTAAAGACACTGAGAAATCTACAGATTGTTTAAAATTCGTTCTTATGGAAATAACCACACAAGAAAAAGGGGACGTTAAAGACACTGAGAAATCTACAAACTGTTTAAAATTCGTTCTTATCGAAATAACCCAAAAGAAATAGTGTGTAACGAAGACAAATTAAAGATATGTACATATATATATACATCATCAGATATCATTTAAAAGCTAAAATCCTCATAAAGATATATATATATATACATCATCAGATATCATTTAAAAGCTAAAATCCTCATAAAGATATATATATATATATACATCATCAGATATCATTTAAAAGCTAAAATTCTCACGAGTTCTCTGAATTTGTCAGTATCTTTCATAATATATTTGTTTATTTGTTACATAACAAAAATTAATCTCTCCGACCACCTTCTTGTATGTATATAAATATATATAGAGAGACATTTGACATTTTGTCTATCTACCTACCTGTCAAAATGCCACTTTTCAATATCTATCTATGTCACTACATTCTGCCTCGTTACTCTTTCTGTCTTTTTATATGTGTGTTTTTATATGTTTATTTTGTCTTTATTTATGTTTTAGTATTTTGATCTTTGGGTCTCTATCTATTATATGTATCTCTGTTTTATGCCTCTATTTTTCTTTTTTTTTCTCTCTCTCTTTTAAATTTTTATTCTGGTAAAAGAAAATTCAAACAAGAACCATCAATCTAGAAGGGATTATTTTCATAGTTTTTGCCAGTATAACATCAATCTTAAAATCGCAACTTTCATGATGATAAAGAACTTTGGTCGTTATACTTACTTACGAGGGTTTTGAAATTTTAACTTGCAGTCAACCCGAGTTTGGGTTAAATATTACGTTACCGGTATGGTGTGCCGAATCCAGCCAACCCGAGATTAGGTTATATATTATGTTACCAGTATGTGTGTCGAATCCAGCCATCCCGAGGTTATGTTATATTTTATGTTACCGGTATGTGTGCCGAATCTAGCCAATCTTGTTAGCTTATTTTCTTTCTGTGAGATTTTATCATGTTTTACTGGACGGAAGAAAACGAAACAAAAATGATTACATCACAAATTGCAGCGTGTAAACGTTCATGAGTTAGATTGTTAGAGCGAAATTCCATATGATAACTTACATCATCATCTAATAACATCTGATTCATGTATATTACAAATTACTCTTCATCTTTATACTTTGTTAAGAGCATTTGAATCAGTTTGTCGGCTATTGACCTTTGACCTTTATATGATTGATACACATCATCCAGAAATAATTGTCACGTATTTTAACTTGTGACCACTGAAAAACACATACTTCTGATTCGTTTCGTGGTGGCAAACAGTGATAGTAATCTGTCAGATTGTTGTAATTGAAATGTTGCAGACGGCAGGGGGTCTGCTCTTCTGCTAGAAAAAGACTAAGCACAAGGTTTCGCCAGTCTTTTCTAGAGACATTTTTCTCTGGGTAACTAACAAAAGAAGGCGTTTTTGTTTGTTTGTTTTTTTCATTCTTGATGAATAAGTTTTATGAGTGAAAAACATTAGTATAGGAACAATTAATTTCAGGTACGATACTTTATTTACCGATGGACAGAGAACATGAAAATCCACTATAGTTGTTTTGACCACAAAAATAAATTAGTAGGTCACTTTCTAAGGTTGATGTTCATATTGCCACGAATAAAATATAAACTAGTAGACCACTTTCTAAGGCTGATGTTCATAATGCCATGAATAAAATATAAGCTAGTAGGTCACTTTCTAAGGTTCATGTTTATATTACCATGAATGAAATATAAACTAGTAGGTCACTTTCTAAGGCTGATGTTCATACTGCCATGAATAAAATATAAACTAGTAGACCACTTTGTAAGGCTGATGTTCATATTGCCATGAATAAAATATAAACTAGTAGGTCACTTTCTAAGGCTGATGTTCATACTGCCATGAATAAAATATAAACTAGTAGGTCACTTTGTAAGGCTGATGTTCATACTGCCATGAATAAAATATAAACTAGTAGACCACTTTCTAAAGCTAATGTTCATATTACCATGAATAAGATGCAAACTAGTAGGACACTTTCTAAGGCTGATGTTCATATTGCCATGAATAAGATGTAAACTAGTAGGTCACTTTGTAAGGCTGATGTTCATACTGCCATGAATAAGATGTAAACTAGTAGGTCACTTTGTAAGGTTGATGTTCATATTGCCATGAATAAAATATAAACTAGTAGACCACTTTCTGAAGCTGATGTTCATAATGCCATGAATAAAATATAAACAAGTAGACAACTTTCTAAGGCTGGTGTTCAAATTGCCATGAATAAAATATAAACTAGTAGGTCACTTTCTGAGGCTGATGTTCATATTATCATGAATAAGATGTAAGCTAGTAGACCACTTTCTAAGGCTGGTGTTCATAATGCCATGAATAAAATATAAACAAGTAGGTCACTTTCTAAGGCTGATGTTCATATTATCATGAATAAGATGTAAGCTAATAGACCACTTTCTAAAGCTGAGCTGTCATCGGACTCATAGTATTTTCTGCCATAAAAAAGTGGTCTAAAATAATATTTCGCTTCTTCAAAACAAAAACAAAACAAAATGGCAAAAGACCACTTAGAATAATATTGTGCACCCATCTTTGTCAGATTATTACAACAAATTAAATTTACAGGATGTATTAGTGTACAAAGGTAACAAGAGAAACACTGTATAAGCAGTAAAGTGAAGAGACTAAGATAAAATTTCAGAAAACTTAAAGCGATGATTTATTCGAGATCTTTTAACATAAAAATGTACAAACTATTGTAGGCTTCAATACTTGACTTAATTCAAGCATGTACCAAAACATGAATTAATTCTACTAGACATCTGAGTCAATTAATTATATTACCTAAACAATGTTACTACATTTCTCTGACACAGCATTGTTTTGTCTGATTCTATCAATTAATAATGTTACCTAAACAATGTTACTCCATCTCTCTGACACAGTATTGTTCTGTCTGTGACTGCGTTAGAGAATAAGTATTCTTAAAACTCACGAAATTCTTGGTGTTTCCTTTGGTAGCCGGAGGTAAGAACCTAAGTTCTCCTGTAATATAGGGTCACCTGTGTGTCTTAGCTGATGAATAGCTGAGAGATAGCGATATCTACTGAATATATATGTATTAACGAATCTATAGATTTTACGTAAACTTCAGTGTAGTGGATTTAGAATTTCACTACGTTTCTTTGAGCAAGGTATAGCCTGATTCTCCTTATCAAACGTGGTTTCTGCAAATCATTAGCATCACTTTTTTAAATGATAAAACTACGTTATAAATATTCTTCTGACTATAACATGGCCTTTATCGGTTTAAGTTTAGTTTATCAGCTGGTCGAACCATACTTTGTAAGTTTATCGACTAACCATACTATGTAAGTTCATCTGCTAACTATACTCTGTAAGTTTATCGGTTAACATACTGTTAAAGTTTATCAGCGAATCGTACTGTGTAAGTTTATCGATGAATCATACTGTGTAAGTTTATCGGCTAACTATACCGTGTAAGTTTCAAACTCCTCCAGCACTGATATGTTGAATGTTCTACTTATCAGTATGGAGTCAGACTTAGTCTGATAGGCCTCAGAAGTTTACACTGTAATTGTGCAATAGGTCAAGTTTAGTAAAGGTATAAGAGAAAGGCCTACCTACAATGTTATAGCGAACGGTTAACTCTTGCTCAACTGTCTTATGCTCAAATGGTATATTCTTGCACAAGTTTCTTAAAAATGTAGCCGGAAGGCCTGCCTACAGTGTTAGAAAGATTAGTGTATTCTTGCACAAGTTTCTTAAAAATGTACATACACCATTCTTTCTGACACTGTGGGAAGGCCTTCCAGTTACATTTTTAAGAAACTTCTGCAAGAATACACTATTCTTTCTAGCACTGTAGGCAAGCTTTCGTGATATTTTAAAGAAACTTGTACAAGATTACACTATTTGAATTAACACTGTAGGAAGGCCTTCTGGCTACATTTTTAAGAAACTTGTGCAAGAATACACTATTCTTTCTAACACTGTGGGAAGGCCGTCCGGTTACATATTAAAGAAACTTGTGCAAGATTACACTATTTTTTCTAACACTGTAGGAAGGTCTTCCGACTACATTTTTAAGAAACTTATGCAAGAATACACCATTCTTTCTATAACTGTAGGAAGGCCTTCCGGCCTTGCTCAATTTTCTTTTTTTAAGTATAACATGAATAACTTCCTGTAGTGTTAAAGAAACGATATTGTTGCTCGTGTTTGTAAAAAAATATAGGTGAAAGGTATTCTTACAGGGCTCAAAATATGACAGCCAACTAATTATTTCACTTAACAGTTATTTCTGAACCATTCAACGTCAGAATTAGTTAATATCTGTTTGTTTTACTCATGTTTTTTAGTGTGTAATATCTTTGTGTTGAAAAACGTAAATGTTTCCCAAGCAGTTTAGAATGATTTATATATATAAATTTATTTTTAATAATATCGACACTGCACTTTTAAAGAAACCTTAGCAAGACTTTTAGAGATTTACCTTATAAATTAATATATATATATGTGTGTGTGTGTGTGTGTTAGTGAACTAAATTAATGTATCTAACATTCTTGTCGCGATATGAAATGTGTTTTGCTGTGTAGACTATTGAAATAAGGTTGTAAGTGACTATAAGATTTGCCCTACGAAACCTACCAGTATTGTTAAGGCTAAAACTAAAAAAAGATGAATATTTTTTTCGATCAAATAAAAAAAAATCAATGTAAACTATCAAAACTGCGAAGACTAAAATTGTTTTGTTGTTTCTTTCATTTACTTTATTGTTTACGTTGTTCATTTGTTTAACCTAACTTCTTTGAAATATATACTTTTGTCGTGTTAAGAAGATTTGAAAATCGACTTTCAAAAATAAATTGTTAATAACTTTCAAACATTCAGTCTCAACATATAGCAGTGACACATGGAATCTATAAGTGCATGTTTAGCAAGAATAAATATTAATAGTACTTTTTAGTAGGCCATCAACAATATTACTTTGTTCAAAATATTTTTTCTTAATTGTTTTGATTGTGTTAATGTTAGAAACGATCCATAATTAATACATATTCAAACAATTGAAACTCACACGAAAAGTATCGTCTAAGATTAAGAACGATTAATACGTCAAATCGCTCCTGTTCAATTAAATAATTAAATAAGTTAGATTTTTTTTTCCTGTATGTACTTTCACTTCAAATATTTATTTGTTATTCACAGCTATGTAAATTCTATGCAAATTATAGCGTATATTTCGATAAAAATTGTTTTTCACTAAGTTTAGACTTCAATTATTATCATATCAGAACTTCTCAAACAAATAATTACCTAGAATTTAGAACGATTTTCTACGTTGATTGGACTTTATTTATTTATATTTTTGGAACTCTCTCTTCCAGCGGATAGTTTTCAAACAGAAGTGATTCTTCGAATTAATATTCGTTCCAAGAACTGTGAAAAATCACTCTGACGAAACGACATTGAAACAAACTTTTCTAGATAAATAAACAGGCTATCATAAGCATGAGAACTGTGAAAAATCACTCTGACGAAACAACATTGAAACAAACGTGGTATATACCAGTAAGAAAACCATACATTATTCCTCTCATACACAGATTGAAAGTTTAATATGCAGAAAAACTGTAAGTCGGACAGACTATGTCATCCATAACTCTATAGATAAATAACTATATGCGCAGCTATATGAACACACAATGTTTCATTATACTTCGTATTTATAATTACCTTCGTGTTTGTTTTTAAACACATTTAACGTGATAATTATTTAAGAAGAAGGATTTATAAGAATAAATTAGAAGAGTTTATATCTATATATTTAAATCCTGTGCGAAATACTGATTATTTTTTCAAGTCTGTACACTTAATACCTCGAGTGTGATGCTACGTATATCACATTATAACAAAAAATGTTTTAGGAAACTATTCTCTTGAAATTTATCCATATTATCATGATTTATGAGGTGATTATTGTATATATTCACGTAAAAAATAGTAAAAAATGAAAGAAATCGAAAGATTGAGGGATGAATGAATGAATGGGCGTGGTTAAAAAATACATTCGTTTTTACACCACTATATTCCGTTAAGCATAGGATTACAATGTATTTCTTATAAATAGGTCAGAGAAAAAATTAAACTAGTTACGCTGGTGAGATCTTCCCTTTCGTCTAACCTTTATCTCTGCATTATGCTTAGAGTATTATATTATAGTCGGTTATAATCATCCACGGTTAAACGGTTGCTTTTATTTTTTAGTGCTTGAGCTTCATATTAGAACTCGTATCAGTGTACTGTATTAACCTAGTGAACATACCAAATTATCTTCGAACTATGTAATTCCTCAGAATCAATCATGAGTTTGGAATTTCAGACCGCCCCCTCTTCTCTCCTCCCTCCCCAGAGACGAAGAACGAAGTACATTTCTCTGTTGGAAACTATACGCTCTTTTTTTATTGTTTAAAAAAAAAAATTCAATGCCGCATGGCTGCTCAAAAATGGAAGTCACGTGCTTCTGCACTATCTCTCATTTCCCACTACAAGTACAGGGCAAGCCTACCCATAGTCGGTGGTTGCTGCTGCATGCAGTATAGACTGTAGCGTGGATTTGTAATGGGTCATGAGAAAATGGGGTGGTGAGAGTGTTTCCTGACTGGAAGAAAGGCCTAGTTTATGTGCCATTACATCGAAACAGGCTAAATCATTCACTTTCGCTAGCCAGTAGAATTGGTTATTTGTTTTAATAGACTGTGTTTGTGCTAATTTTAACAGTCCTGGTAGTTGCATCAAGTATTAATAGTATTCGTTTCAGATTTTTAAGTGGGTGCGTAATCGTGACGTAACAGAGTAGAACCGTTGACAGATGTGTTCCTATACGGTACACGTATGTAATACTCTAAAGATATTATATACTCACAGTCGCATATAATGCACTGTAATACGTCTACTTAAATGCCTTAAGGATGTACATGTACAGCGGGAGGAAGAAGTAACAATATTTTATGAGTGATTGGCATGAAATGGCGTTTTCTGAGTAACATTGGCTAAAGTTTCGTATCCAAGAACATTCGGGAAGTATGTAAGTACGGCGATTCTTTTTTGTTTGTTTTTTGGTTCCAAATCTCTTTGTTAATAATGTAGAGGGAAGACAGCTAGTCAACACCGCCTACCGCCAATTCTTGGGCTACTCATTTATCAAATAATAGTGGGATTGATCGTGACTTTATAACGCTCCCACGGCTGAAGAGGCAAGCATGTTCGGCGATGGGGATTCGAACCCTTACTTCAGGATAACTGGATAAATCCTTTAACTCATTACCTAATATAACAGCTTTCGTCCAAGTCTTCAGACGTTAATATTATTAACTTGACGAAAGTGCTTACAGTAAAAGCTAAGGCATTTATCTAGTTATTTTGAAATAACTTATAATATATACAAATAGACGTAGAAGATCAAAACCATCAATTTTGACCAATTGTTAGACGCACGGCTTATATTGGATAACGTACCTGTTATAGTTTAATACGTATTTTACGTCACACAGCACCACTGAGTGACATGACACTTCCCACTAAGTGTGTTGTAGCATCTGATGCTATAGCGGCTAATACTTCCTTATTATAGCGTTTGAAATAACTTACTCAAAGTCAGTTACTTGCACGAGCATATACTGTACTTACAAAATACCAAACAACAGATACAGAGATACGCAATTTATGGTCTTAAACTTAAAATTATCTTTATAAACTGGTCAAAAATTGATCAATACTATGTAGTTTTGTAACATGGTACAGCCGAGAACATAATGCGTGACCAACCTGCACTAAGGAACTTCGGTTAAGAAAACATTGAAATTGATTTGCTTTCTTCTACAAGGTTTTTTTTTTATCAATTCGTGGACTGAATCGGATTCGTGTCGAATATCTTAGGTGAGAATTTTTAATCACCTCGTACTTATTAAACTTCTTTATTTGTAATATACAGCAAAAAAAGGTCCGTTTTTCAATTTATATTTTAGTTTTACTTTAAGCGTTAAATAAATGTATAAGGAAGGTACTTGGTAAACCGCTTTTATGTATGTTGTTATTTTTTAAATAATTGGTAAATTTATCATAAAACTATATCAGTGTAGGAAACTAAGTCATTAAATAGCGAAGGTTCTTTGTAATCAACACTTCAATATCATATTAAACAATATGTCTATCTTAATGAAAAACAATACGGAAGTCACATTATTATTTTTTATCTAATACAGTCCTTTATCATATAATGTTATATTAACTAGTTTTCTATTACAATAAAATTTTGAAAATGTATTTTGTGTGGAAATAGTTTACTTTCCTTGCAATATTTGTCTTACATGTGATTTCACTGTATAAACTATTTTGTCTACGATGATGTTTGTAAAATTAATTCAGTCTAGAAACAGTATATTGTTACGTCTTCGTTTGTTAATGAACTTTCCGTAACTTCAATATAAGTTTAACATGACAGCAAATGTACAACGTTTCGACAAGGGTTTGTTATCATCAGGTACAATGATGATGACAAAACCTTGT
>NW_013665634.1:1211652-1219240 GCF_000517525.1 Limulus polyphemus | reverse complement strand
CTTCTTCTTCTTCTTCTTTTTTTTTATCCCACTTTCTGACACCTATATTGTTACGTCTCCGTTTGTTAATTGATTAATTTCCGTAACTTCGTTCCGACGAAACTTAAGCGACACAAGTCCTTTTTTAATAAAACTGATTTATTCTTTCCGAATATAACTCTGCGATACACTTAATCTCAATACTCGCGCTAAAACAACACTGTAACGAACGAACGTTAACTTCAACAATACCGTGTGACTGCAGTTCAGTTACTCACTATCCACACACACATTACATTCCCCTCTTTTATATACTAGCGTACCCTATTTCTAGTAAGAACTTGAACATTCGCCAAAGTACATGATAATTCTAGAAACGTTGCGTCACGGTGGTCATGTGACTCGCTGACGCAACAATATTTTAGAAAAAGTATTCAGTGAAAGGTAGGCTATTTATAAAATCCGAAACAATGAGTAATATTCAAACTTAGATTCTAGATATTATAACTTAAATATACATCGCATATATAAAACATACGTCAAATAGTGTAAGGACCTTAATTTGGAAAGTTTACATTTATCGATTTGTCGAATATTTTCTTTATGTTGTACTTTAAGTTCATATAAATTTTCTAGTTTCTGTGTGTGATATGTCTTGATTTACCGTTATAATAATCATATAAATATATCTACATATATAGTAGATATATGTCCTTGAAACAGTAAACAGTTAAAATTATTCACCTACTTGAGTCGCATTCTTCTCGTCATTGTGATTTAGGATTTAGCGCCTCAGGCTGTGTTCTCACGCTTGTTATAAACTGGTTTCTTCGTTACTTTATAAGTAGATAGTGCAGAGTGATAGTGGATTTGTAAGTTTCCATGTAAACATAAATCAAATCTTTTATTTCTTTATTTGGTTCATAGCTGAGGAGACTATTTACAAGTGTGGACAATCGTTTTAAAGATACAATAATTTTATAATTATTATTATTATTACGGACGAAAATATCGACAACAACGAGGGTACCCAACTGACGAAACAATGTATTCTAATTCGATGACGATGAGCCCACTTTGAGACTAATAATGCTTGGAGACGGATTAAATGGGTAATGAAGAAAAACTTTAATATAAGTATAACGTAACAGCAAATATACAACGTTTCGACAAGGTTTTGTACCTGATGATGACAAAACCTTGTCGAAACGTTGTACATTTCCTGTTATGTTAAATTTATATTAAAGTTTTTCTTCATTACCCATTCAAGCCGTCTCTAAGCATTAAATGTATTATAATCTTTATAAATAAAAACATAAGAAAAGTATATTGGATTATCGATATTTGTTAATATGCTGACTTTTAGTTTCCTCTTCCTCACTATCCGTTAGTAACTAGGCGCATATATTTTTTTTTGGCCTACCATCATGCCCAAGTTGAACAAAAAAAAAAAGCGGCCAGGCTAACTAATGAATGAATATTTGCTGTAAATTTCTTATCAATGCTACAAGTGTAGCTACAAGTTTGGCCACCAAATTTAATTTCATTCCTTTATGTCGCACGCTGAATCCTTTTTTGACTGAACCTTTTTCCACACCTTAGGTGTTTTTGATTAGATATCATGACTTTTTGTCAATACACACCAACTAACCACAGCAAGTAAAAACGTGACACTCGATTGCAACCCACATTATATTTAGGATCGCAACCCTATTTTTCCAAACAGACCTTTACTTTACAGAACCAACCACATTCTTTGAAATATATGGTGGTAGTTTTTACTCTCTAAAGTAGTGCTAATAGCTTTCTTTATAGTAACGCCATCGAATTTAGATTAACAGTTTCTTGTCATCACCCCCATGCAATCGGTACAGCCGTATCAAGCATCATTATTTATGATAATTGCTTAAGCTAATATCACGTGACGCTAAACGCTTTTAATTAGAATAATTTCATAAAAGTTAGTAAATTTGTGCTGAAACGTTGGCAATCAATAATAGCTGTCCACCCGTATGATTCTTTTGAAAACTTGAGTTAAAAACTGCTACTCTAGTTTGCTTAGCCTAACCAATACTTATGTATCTGCACGTCCTTTCACCTTATAGTTTTGCTGTTCTAAATCAGCCGTCTTTAATCCGAATGACAAAAACTAAAAACGGTCCATTTTTACTCTTAGGTGAAGCTATAGTAAAAATGTTAGACCGATAGTTCAGGTGACTTTTTGCGTAGGCGTGTGGAAAATTTTTAGTCCAATTTGAGCATTTTTTGGGGCTTATAGTTATACCAGATGAAACTCCTAATTGTAGGTTAAAAGATCTATCAGTGTACTAAATTTGAAACAAAATCCATAAAAGTTAAATACGTTTTTTTATCAAGTAAATGTTCCGTACTTTTTGTGCATGGCCCGGCATGGCCGGGTGGTTAGGGCGCTCGACTCGCAACCTGAGGGTCGCGGGTTCAAATCCCCGTCCCACCAAACATGCCCGCCTTTTCAGCCGTAGGGGCGTTATAAGTGACGGTCAATCCCACTATTCGTTGGTAAAAGAGTAGCCCAAGAGTTGGCGGTGGGTGGTGATGACTAGCTGCCTTCCCCTAGTCTTTCACTGCTAAATTAGGGACGGCTAGCGCAGATAGCCCTCGTGTAGCTTTGCGCGCAATTTAAAACAAAAACAAAACAAACTTTTGGTGCGAAGAAAATAATAGGAAAAAACTCAATCAAAATTGAAAATGTTATATCTCAGGTATTTCTTAATGGATTGTTTTGAAATTTGTTGTGTGAAGTACGAGTCCAGAATAGTACATACACTGAAAATATGTGATAGCTTGGATTACCACAGTTCGAGATACAGAAGGTGGAAAATCGTTAAATTACCACTCCTGTTAATAACACTACACACTATGTGTCTTGATTAATCACAAAAAATAATTTCTATAAAGTTCGTGACTAACTGTTGTAAGGTAAATTTAGTGTTCCAAATTACTGTTAAAATTATGTTCCAAACGTTCGAATAGTAGTAACAATGGCATACTATAGTGATCCTTATCTTAACTTGAATGTTATAAGGAATTTTTGTTTACTCGGACCGAAATAAACGACATAAAGATAATCTTGTACTTGCATAGTGATGAACGAAGGAAAGAAATTGAATCGATTTTATAATAACGAAAAAAAAATCAGGATAGACAGTCTAACTACTTTTTATATTTGGATATTAATAAGCATTTAGCTAGAACTAAATTAAGATATATAATCACATGACATACCAGGTGAACATGATTAAAGGCTATCATTTCTCTAGCTTTTATTTAATGCAGTCATCTGGGTACCAGTCTCCATCTATCAGTGAACTAAGGGTTGGTGTATCTAAGCTTGCTAACCTCAGTGTGAGATCTCTCTTTCGTGATGCCACCGGCATGATACTGGTACTCACACCCATACTGGATTAGTGGATGATGTGAAACATTTAGCCCATTGATGAAATCCTTTTATTCAGACTGACAGATGTTCTTCATCCTCAAAAACAATTTCTATCATATTTACATATGGTATATGTAGCATATAAGATCCTTGAGGTACTTGATATAGTCGCTCAGGGCCTCTTCTTTGGTCATTTCTTGTAGTGAAAAAGGCTGCATTTCATATATAATATAATACGCATAACTGTAGCGTACATACATGTATGTGCTCTACGTTATATTTAGTATTAAGGCTAATACTCGTAGTAACTGATAAGACTTGTTTTACCATGAACTGAATGACTGTTTTGCTATATTCAACTCTTCCTTATGATCCTCTTGGCGCAATGCTACTTCTACTATATAGCTATTTGAACAAATTACTGTAAACACACTTACGTATTCCTGCCATAATGTGGTAGAACTATTAAATTTTGTCGTCCTGCCAGGTTTTGTTATTGAACTATGGTAGGTTCTGCACTGAATATCTACAGAGAATGCTCTTTTTCTCTTCATCAGGTTTGGTAAAGAGCCATTAGAGGATTTCCACTTATCCTATATGTCGTCAGCAATGATTGCAGAAGTTTCCAGTTATTTTATGTGTAAATCATAGACTTTGACAGCATGCTTTATACTGTCTTAAATACCCTTTGTATAAGCCATATGATTAGTTTTTCTCGTTTTTCCACCACAAGTAATCACAGCAGCTCCAATAACAGTCAACTTTTCTAATGCATCGCTTGATACACGTGGGAAGTTGTTGACCTATACATTATCTACTGTTTAACTGTATTCGACAGTACAAAGGATTTTGTTGTTGTTGATGTTATTGTTCTCATGATAAAGTTGCCAAGTACCTTCATCATATACTAGCCGCCTTGCTTAGTCCATGATAGAGGAGGAAAGAGAATAAAATGTGATCCATTGCAAAAGAACACAACCAATAAATGGTATTATGCGTATACAAATAAAAAAACTAAAGTTGATATCGAAACTAGTCGTCACGTAATGACAACGACATTGTGCCATCGTGTACCATACTCGTTGCATTGAAAACTTTGACTAAGCAAAAAACTATTAAGGTGATTCTTAATTGAAAAAGCCAACATGCAATGTGGATTTCTCGGACAAAGGCCTTTCTAACGATATGAGATTTGTTGCGTTTGATCAAGAAATTTCGGAGAAAAGTTCCGGACAGACAAACGAAAGCGTATTATTTATATAGATGGTCATTCACAGTATATATTAGATAGCTGAGATCAAGTTTGCAAGTAACATTGACAGATGTCTTTGTTTCAATGCAAGACATCAGGATCTGACATCTCCTATCTAAAAAGTTTATTTTAAAATACTCCCTCTCTAGATCCTTTCTGTTGAGTAATGCTCTTCTAAATCTGGATTTGTGAGAATGTACACCCATAATAATCTACTCACCACATAGAGGGTATACTTCCACTCGCTGACTATACTAATCTACTCACCATACAGAGAGTATACTTCCACTGGCTGACCATACTAATCTACTCACCAGACAGAGAGTATATTTCCACTGGCTGACCATACTAATCTACTCACCAGACAGAGAGTATATTTCCACTGGCTGACCATACTAATCTACTCACCACATAGAGGGTATACTTCCACTCGCTGACCATACTAATCTACTCACCAGACAGAGGATATATTTCCACTGGCTGACCATACTAATCTACTCACCACATAGAGGGTATACTTCCACTCGCTGACCATACTAATCTACTCACCAGACAGAGGATATATTTCCACTGGCTGACCATACTAATCTACTCACCACATAGAGGGTATACTTCCACTGGCTGACTATACTAATCTACTCACCAGACAGAGAGTATATTTCCACTGGCTGACCATACTAATCTACTCACCAGATAGAGGGTATACTTCCACTGGCTGACCATACTAATCTACTCACCAGATAGAGGGTATACTTCCACTGGATGACCATACTAATCTACTCACCAGACAGAGAGTATATTTCCACTGGCTGACCATACTAATCTACTCACCAGATAGAAGGTATACTTCCACTGGCTGACCATACTAATCTACTCACCAGCTAGAGGGTATACTTCCACTGGATGACCATACTAATATACTCACCAGACAGAGGGTATACTTCCAGTGGCTTACAATACTAATATACTCACCAGACAGAGGGTATACTTCCAGTGGCTGACAATACTAATCTACTCACCAGACAAATAGCGTATGGTACTCATTATTTTTTGAAACTCAGGTAAAACATTATATGTTAAGTTAATCTGACGAGTATTTAATGTAGAATGGTGTATTGAAATATTAATATTTCTTCCATTAACGTACAGTTCAATTATTAACGTTTTTTTATAATGTGTTTTTTTTTTGTTTTTACATTTCCAGTTATCGTCAAAGGGTTTGTTTGTTTCTTTATTTGTATTTAAGCCTAAAACTAGACAATGCGCTGCCCACCACGAGTATCGAAACACTGTTTTTAGCCAAATAAGTCCGCAGATATGCCGCTGTGCCACTGAAGGGCCCATTAAAGGGCATTCTGTTAAACTATAACACATTTTTGTATTAAATGCCTTATAGAACATGATTGGCCAAAGATCAGAACAGCACGTGATGTTTATGCTAGCTGTTACTGTGGGGATTTCCCAGCAACATAATACTCAAACAACCAAGTTTATCACATAGAATACACATATGCATGCTCGCCTGATATGTAAATGTGTTTATATTTCTTTATATCCACGATCACTTGTTCTAGCTAAATGCTTATTGATTTCCAAATATAAAAGTTAGATTATCCATCCTGATGTTTTTCTTTATTACGTGATCGATTCAATTTCTTTCCTTCGTTCATCAGTTCCTTGTAATTTATTAAGTGGGTCATCAGAATTAAGCTGAAGGGAAATTACCTGGTCTTATCCTGGTAATACATCAGCTTCGTCTGATTTTTATCTTTTTCTTACTGTTATTCGTGCATGACCAAAATGCAAGGGTGATATATGATGTGCCATTATAGCACTGTTAACACATACATTAGTCCAATATTTAGTCTTTCATAAATCCAATGATTCAAGTTGATTTTACACACGTGCTCGTACATAACTCTGTTCAGCAAAATTTCAGGATTTTTTTATTATTGCAATATATTGGTGTTTCTCAAAATAAATATATTTTTCTTTCAGTCTTCAGAAATACTACCACATGTTTTGGAATGCTATGCGTAAAACTGGAAGAAATAAATAGGCTTCCAACTTAATTTTATTAGAATATTTCAATTCACAACTTCAGTTGCATTGACTGTTCTTATATTACATAATAGGTTGTGTCATTATTTCTTTTCCCCCCTTTTACTGTCCAACTTCCTTTATCAAATGTGATGATATAGATAATTTAGGCTTACGTTCTAAGTTTGTCACGACTTTGCGGTTTCTTTTCGAATTCAAATTCATTTTATCGTTAATGTATACCCACAACTATTAGAGGAACCTGCATTGTTATAATAAATAATTAGTTTCGGTTTACATTGCAGGAATATCGTCTTCTATAAAACAAACGCTTTTGATTAGTCAAATAAAAGAACTGGAAAAAGTTTTGAATAATTCGAGGAATAAAAAATCATTTTTTTGTGGATTTTGCATAAATCTATTCTCTCATAGTTATATATATGTTTTGTTGCTAAAATTAATGTGATTTTTCATTGTTTTGTTGTTATATGTATGTATTGTTGCTAAAATTAATGTGATTTTTTTACTTTTGTTGTTATTTACTTCACATTCGATTTTCCTTATAAAATATGTTCTTATAATTCAATTATAACACTATTTCTTTTTTCTTTGTCAAAATAATTTGTTTTGTGCATTAGCTCTAATAATGTTTTGTTGTTGTTGTTCAGATCAAAATGGTAAAACCATACATGTACATGATTTGAGTTTTTTCACATGAATGTTTTTCTGCTTCCCACGATTTTCTTTATTATAAAAAAATTTCAATTACTCAGCGTCTCAATTATTTTACTTCATATTTTTAATTATATTAAGTATTATAATTTACATCAGATATTTACTATTTATATGATTTTAATCCATCGTGTTCAGAAGATGAGTTTGAAAAAATATTGAGAATT
>NW_013665634.1:1161841-1210652 GCF_000517525.1 Limulus polyphemus | reverse complement strand
AGTGGGATTGACCGTCACATTATAACGCCCCCACGGCTGAAAGGGCGAGCATGTTGGGTGGGACGGGGATTCGAACCCGCGACCCGCAGATTGTGAGTCGAGCGCCCTAACCACCTGGCCATGCCGGCCCGGTCTGTGTGATTTAACTCATTTAACTCTCTATTGCACATTTCAACGTACAGGTAATAAATATGTCTTTATTACTTAATACTCATGCAAATGCTTCAATTCTGTAAATGAATGAATGCTTTTACTTCTAGGTAACAATATAAATAAACCATGGAATTATTTTTGTTGATTCCTCAATTGAACAATGTCATTTGTAGGTAATGTACCCGTTTATAACTTAACACAACATGTTTGACAAAAACACTTGTTTACGCAATATAGACCTACTATATAAGGGATTTAAAAGAAACATTTTTTTCACCGTATTTTCATAATAGAGGTTTAAAATATCGGTTTCTCGATGAACTGATTAAAGTTTAAACAGACGCTTCCTATGAAGACTAACTTTCATAATTTAACCATTTACGCAAGTCACCAGCTGTATAAATGCATAAGAAGTAAACGGGGGACCTTTGAGAATGGTTGTTTCAATAGCCAATAACAAGAAATAGACCGTATTTATTTTGTATTTAGAAGAAATGTTATTGCAAAATCTAGACTTTTATTTCATGAGATCTTCATCGGTATATTAATACATTTATATTATGTAATTAAATCACTGAGCAACGGGTTGATTTGTGGTATTGTTTTATATTTTTCACAAAAACATTTTTCTTGTCAATTTAGTTTTGGATTACATAGTCAGGGAATAACTTCAACCTTTTCCCAGCCAGACTTTAATTACAAGTCAAATAGCATAGTTTCTAAATTATCTTGACAGCTAGCAGAACGTATTTGTCGCGTTTGTTTGTTTGTTTTAGTACAAAGCTACACAATAGGCTGTCTGCACTCTGTTCACCACGGGGAATTGAACCCTGGAAATTAGAGTTGTAATTCCGTGAACTTACCTCTGACCAGGGGACTCAATGTTGCGAATGTCACGTTAAAATGTTGGGTATAAAACATGATTTTCTTTCTAAAAAGTAATTTAAAATGCAAATGTGATTATACTTTGACCAAATAACACTTTAACCCTCTAAACAAAGTTAAAACTGTTTTAAGCTTTTAATTACAATTAGTTATTCACGTTGTCCATTAAGTTTTGATAGTTACTTAAATATATTGCAATATTATTTCTTTTGGGTGATACTTCTTAATTGGGGCAGGACGTGGCTAGTGCTTAGCGTGCCCAGACTGTGAATTTGATGATTCAAGGTTCGCGACCCGTTGCCATAAAAATTATATTTGCACTTTGGAGCTATGGGTACGCTACAAAAGTGTCGGTCAAATCCCACAATTCGATTAGACAAGAATAGTCCAAGAGATGGTAATGGGTGTTGTTGACTAACTGTCTTCTCTTTCGTCGATCATTTCAAAGCTAAGGACGGCTATGACAGACAACTTTAAGTTATGTGTAGTTTTAAGTAACAATTTTAAGACTAACAATAAAACAGCTTCATAATATTTACAAATAGTTACATTTTTTAATATCAAACAGTTGCTGTTAAAGATACCTATATAAATATAATACTGCTGTCTATTGTATCTCCATGTAACAACTGCGCAGGATGTGGATGGATCTTCACCAAAATTGGTATGGAGGTTCATTGGGTCCTTGCGAAGGTACTTACAAATTTTCAGGTTTGCGTTTTGCAGTTTTTATAGGCGTTTTTTACCACTACTTCGCTCCCTATCGATGGATCTTCACCAAATTTGGCATGAAGGTTTGTTCGGTCAGTGCGGAGATAAAAGAAAAGTTGCGGTTTCACATTTTGTGTTTTGTAGTTTTTATGGGTGTTTTTGCGTTTTTTTTTTTACAATTACATATAAGGGAAGCAATTTTTCATGTCCTAAAATAACCTTTCATTAATCACGAATTTACATAACTTCCGTCCAAGGGACGGGTACTCCAGCTAGTAATTAAATATTGTATTAAAATATTTTTAGTATAACGAGAGAGTATTAACAATAGCCTAATTAATAGGCTAATCATTTATTAAATGAGTACTATAAACATACATTTACTACATTCATGATCTACAGGTTCGTAGTAATGTTATTCTATATTCTATACTTTATTGTAATAACAGTATTTTTGTTATTTCTTTTCATTCTATTTATAGACTGAAAGTACATATATCTGTTTTTCTCTCTATCTGGACTCCAAAATATATAAGAATTTCAGGTTGTATTTTCAATGAACGTCGTAACTTCCGAGATTCTTTAACATCAGAGTCAGTAAGGTACTCAAACATAATATCGATACTTAACATAACTTCTCATATTTTAGTTATTAATTGCAATGATGTGTTAATTAATAATTAATGAAGTAATAATTCCTTTTAAATATAAGATTTTTATAACACAGAATATTTTAGTTTTCTTTATAACATGTGGTAAACTTTGACCTTTACTGTGCAATTATCTGCAATTTGCCGTCAGTATAGAGAGTAAAGGCAGGGAATGTTGTATCAAGTATACCAGTAAGTCTAATTACTTAATATACCGATGACATTACAGATTTATTCGACTATCTCATTAAAATTAACTTCAATAAACCTTATATTTCTGTCTGCATGTCTTAAGTAATAATTTTCAACTTATATCAATTTATTTGACTTAAACAGCACCCAGTATTCCAATATTATAATTGTAAGCAACTAAAGCGAAGGGCCTGGCGTAGCCAAATGATTATCTTGCCCGAGAGTTCATGGCTTCCATCCCGTTGTCGTAAAACTCGATTCGCACTTTGGGGCGCTGGGTGTGCTATAAGAGTGACGTTCAAATTCTATTAATCGGTTGACTAGTTAGCTCCAATGAAACCATGCATGAAAATGTTAAGCAATCGTAAATTAACACAAGTAAAATAATCAAAATAAAAACACTTTTGACGACATATTAAACAAACAACTTTTAAAAATAGATATTGTGTACTTTTTTTTCTAATTTATGCATATTTATCATATAATGTAATAATAAAACGAAGAGGAAGTCAGATGAAACAAGAGGGAATCCTCAATAGTCGTGGCACTTGAAATTCTTTTAGGCAGGATTAGAGTACATTAATATGTGAGACCTAGGACGTGGTCAAATGCATCAATAGAAAGGGTTTGACTCTTTGAGTCCAAAACTCTAATTATATCTCAAATCGGTCAAGAGATGACAGAGTTAGGAGCTAAAGGTTTGTACTTGGAAAAACTCAGAGCCATTCTATAAGCCGCTAGGCTGCGGCTAAAAATTAATAGGAATATTTTAAAAGAGTATATAAATTTAAACTTTTGCTGTTATTCATGTTTTATGTATCTTATGTAATAGTTTTAATTCACTCAGTTAACGGAATAAAAACAAATTAGAATATCAATATAGCTAGTGCTGGTAATATTTACTCGACGCATTAATCTGAAAGCAGATATTTTTGAAAATATTATTGCAACAAATATTAATACTAATACTGTAGCAGCAAAACTTCAGAGAGAGAGAGGGGAAACACAAAAAATTCAAATCACAAGAATCTTTTTGAAGTTTTATTGAAATTTCCGTAGCTTCATTCATTTCTGATCGACAGTTATATTCCATTGTTGGCAATGGAAATTCGGTCTACTATTTACTGCAGGCCTGGAATGGCCTGGTGGTCAGGACACTTGACTCGTAATCTGCAGGTCGCGAGTTCGAATCCCCGTCACCGAACATGCTCGTCCTTTCAGCCATGGGGGTGTTATAATGTAGGTAAAAGTTTAGCGGTGAGTGGTGTTGACTAGCTACCTTCCCTCTAAGCTATAACATCTAAACTGTGGGCGAGTATCTTTGCGCGAAATTCAACGGACAAACAAATCATTTATTACATGAACTCCTGTGTCTTTCTTTTATTGATTTTTTTTGGGGGGGGGATAGTTTCCTCTTAACAGCTTTAGACTACTACGTTAGAGATGTTTTGTTTGTCACCTGTGAGGTCTTTAACGAAGAATGATTACATGTCAGATGTCATTTTATTTACAAGATTACAGTAATTAATAATCGGATCTCGGACAGGTGGGGCTTACATTCCGAATTTTTCGGAACGGCGTCTGTTTGAACCCCAGTTGGACGATCTCACGTTCTGCAATTCCAATCGGGAGAAGTCAAATCAAATTCAGCTCATTTTTTGGCATCTTTATCCATAAGTACTATAATAAAAAGTGCATTTTTTAAATTGAAATTCAATGACTGAATATATATGTAGCGACTTAACTATGGCAAACAAAACCTTTAAAGCGTCATCTATTGGCAACAAAGGCAAGTATTATTGGAAAGGAAAAGAAGTGCCGTAAGTAATTTAAGTCAAAGCTAGATTTATGGATAGATTAGATTGTGTTATTTTATTCACCAAGATGTTTAAATAGATATAAAAATAACCATATTATCGGGTTTGTAGAAGCACATTCTGTCAATAAGAAACCAACGTTTGTCATTAATAATTTTTGGATTGCGAATCTTCCTTTCTTAACCACCCTACTCTGAAAAATATAATATGAATTTTTAAACTAATAAATTGTTATAAAAGTATCTTATAAACGTATGTCGTACACAAAATAAATAAAATATACTTTACTCTTGAGGTCGAGATCTGTAACAGATTATTACCAGTGAAGAAATAATTTCATTGTAATAAGAAATGTTTTTTGATACTTGCAATATTTCGTGTACAACAAACCTTTGTTTTTCTATGAAACAAATCCAGATTTTACGTCCAACCACAATTTGATATTTCTTACTCCAGGTATGAAATAACCTGTGAAATTATCATATATAAGAAATAATTCAGACCATTATTCTATTTTTTGAAAGGTTGTGTTCCATAGCTTGGTCATAGCCACTAATTTAAAGCAGCTGTAATGTTATACGGGAAGGTTCTTTTAATGGATGATGGGTTGAAGATACGCAAATATTGAGCACACACACGTGCTACACTAGATATACTTCCGCAGGGTTCTCAAAAATGTTCTGTTTCAAGAGTGAATGAAACCAAAATTACGAGTAACAAATATTTTTGTTTCTTGTTTTTCAAGTTCGTATGTCATGCTTCAGAGTGCATAATTCTTCTCGTGATTCATGGCATGAGCACATTTTATTGACGTTACGACTGTACAAGTTGCATCGTTAAGCGCTCCTTATGTTATGTCATTTTAGTGTCTATTGACTGACTGACAGATAACACATTACTGCGATTAAAACAGGCGACCCCTCCAGGTGGCCTTACGCCCACTTTCGGGGTAATTAATCTATAACGGACATATTGGTGCATTGTGTACGTCAGGTGTTTTTTTTGTTTTGTTTGTTTGTTTTGTTTTTTTCTGTCCAGTACAGGTGGCATGCAATGAAAAATGATTTCTGGCAACCGAAACAGATTGAAGTACTTTTCCACCAAGATGGATTTCAATACGTTTCAGTGCTTACAACCCACAAATTGTTTGTTTGTTGTTAAACATAAAGCTACACAATGAACTATCTATGCTTTGTCCACGCAAGTATCTAAACCCAAATTTTAGCGTTATAGGCCCTCAAACGTACTGCTAAGCCACTTATGGGTGTGACCCACAAAATACAATTAATTAATGTGACAGTGTTCAGATTGTAAGTGAATTTGACAGAGACGTGAGTCTATGAGTTTTTGGACAATCTTCTGAACCAAGAGTGTCAGTAGCTAGATATTTGTCTCTAGTGGCACAGCGGTATGTATGTCTGTGGATTTACAACGTTAGAAACCGAGTTTCGATACCCGTGGTGAGCAGAGCACAGATAGCCCGTTGTGTAGCTTTGTGCTTAATTACAAAGAAACAAGCTAGTTATTTAAATTAATTATATATTATTTGATAAAATGACGCATAAAACTGGTTAATAAAACCTATAACATAAACGTATTCTTTAATTATATAATGTCTGAAAACTGGCTAACTTAAGCAGTAGCATAATTATATCATTAATAGTTGATTAATACCATTAATAGCATAATCATATAATCTATAAAAATTATGTTTTAAGAGGTGATTAATACCATCAGTAGCATAAACTAATCATTTAATAAAATGGTATTAAGACGTGATTAATACCATCAGTAGCATAAACTAATCTTTTAATAAAATGATATTAAGACGTGATTAATACCATCAGTAGCATAAACTAATCATTTAATAACACGATGTCTTAAGACGTGATTAATACCATCAGTGGCATAAACTAATCATTTAATAACGATGTCTTTTATTAAATGATTAGTTTATGCTACTGATGGTATTAATCACGTCTTAAGACATCGTGTTATTAAATGATTAGTTTATGCTACTGATGGTATTAATCACGTCTTATGATGTCTTAAGACGTGATTAATACCATCAGTAGCATAAACTAATCATTTAATAAAATGATGTCTTAAGACGTGATTAATACCATCAGTGGCATAAACTAATCATTTAATACAATTATGTTTTAAGACATAAATAGCATCAACATATTCTTTGATAAAATGATGTCTGAAAGCTGGCTAATACAAGCACTGTTATTAAGATATCCTTTAACAAAACGATGTCTAATACAGTTTTATTTAAGCTATTGACTCAGAAAATCATCTTGCTAAATATTTCTTTGACGTACGAGTCACATGATGTTTATGTTTAAGCTATTCAGTTAGAACTTGTGTTTCTATTTAACTTTTTTAGTTGTCCAAAATTCGGCAGTGTGTACATGTTTATGAATATGAAAAAAAAATACTGTGGTTATTTTCACTCAAGTTATTGGCTTAGGTTAGTAAGTTTGTTTTGTCTATGATAAAACTGGTGTACAGCTATATATTGTACGTATAAAAATTTTCTTCCATGCGTCGTTTTTTATTTGTGTGAAACTATTAGTTTATAGTTAGTAGAAACGTGGTTAAGTACATTTGCTGTGAAAGTGTTATTTAAATACTAAATCCTCTGGAGAACTTTATATACAGTAATTGCCAGTGTATAAGGCGATACTTTTTACTTATAAAACAATGCCTGATTTTATACACAATAAAGATAGAGTTCCAGTAACAACTCTCCGGCTAATAGCATATTTAACCAAAACTATGTTGTTCCTTTTACTGTTCTTTTCTTTGCTTTTTTTTTGACATCGTGCCACCTACTGGGGTGTAATAACATATTTGTAATTATATCATTTGTCTCGATTCATCAGAACTAGAAGTTATTTATCTCACATGTTAGTTACAATTAATCAAGACATTTTTGATTTCAGATGTATTGATCCCATCCGCCGTATTGCTAATATTATATCCCAAAAAGTTAGTTTCTGTAACTTACACTAATTTTGTAAACATGTTTTTATAGTAGATCACTATATCTTAAAGTTTAGTATTTTTTTCTCTTAGATAAGGAGTTCAACTATGATGAAACTTTATAAAGTTGTTTATTACATGTTTCTGACTTGCGTTATGCGGCATTGAGCTGTTTGTAGTGTTTAAAGACCATAAAAACCACACTCGTGGTTGTATTGATTACCCCAGAGCGCAGGTTAGCATAGTTTAAAAAAAAACTTCTAAGAATTTCTTTACAAAAGTAACATTCTAGACTTGCTTGACAATAGAGGTCGTTCTATACACCGAACCTCAAAGAAAGACAATTAATTTGCTCAAAAAATCCAGGATCGTCTTGTATGTGGGATCGTTTTATACACCAGTAAATACGGTACAGATTAGTTGAATTATCTGATTTACCACTGATGTCTGTACGGTGCTTACGAAATTTATTGAGTTATATAGGCTTTATTTTTTAATTAACGATTCTTGATGTGTATATGTTTTATCTAAAAGATATAAGAAAGCCACTTATAGTAATGATAACATTACTACATTTTTAATGTTTATTTATTGGAAATGATGCATGTTTAACTTGTATCTCCTCTAGGAAGCCAACAAAACAATGCTTGTTGCTGCAAGAAGTTTGGATTGTTTGCCAAAATTTATGACTTCTAGACAGAAAACCACCAGATAAACCGATTTAAAAATATTTCTTGGTGTCTATTTTATTATTTTTTTTTCATGAACACGTATCGGTTACTTTTGTTTGGTTTTGTCTTATTCATTCAAAGAGGATTGCTTTTGTCTCAGTGTCCATTAGGATGACCTTGGAAAGTTCGCTGACAGCAAAGAAAGTAGAAGCTCAAGAAAAACTAAGTTTGCAACCAGTGTTTTGAGATTATCTGTTCTGTCCTAAGTGTAGACATTACTTGCTAGAGCTTTAATTGCGAAATTACACCCGTCTCTCGGATTCTCGAGCTTTAAAACCAAATATTATGGAGGTCAAACATAATACTCAGAAAAATAATTAATTTTTATTTGTCAATGCTTTAAAATGAAGTATATAAAGCATACACAACCACTAAATACTGTTACGAAGCATGGTCGATAAGTGGCTCTTATTACATTGTCCAAGGAAAGTGTAAAGAAAACTTTGTTTTCGACAACAAGAGAGTTGGCGAGGATGGATAAAGAGAAGCTGGTTTATGATCAAGATCAACAAAATGGACCAATAGATCTAAGTATCAAATCTTCTGAAGCTACGCACGAGCATGAATGTGAAACCAGAAGTCTTAAAACATCAAATAACTCTCCAGGAATACAAACGCGGGCTAAGAAGCTCGTAAACTCCGAGTCAGATGGAAAGTGGCGGGACATAGCACGTGGTGAAAGTTTTTTCTCTGTGGTTTCACCTTGGTTAATCAAGTCTCAAAAGTTCGACAAAACGTTTCTTTCCGTAGATTCAACTGCTGAGAACACTCCAGGGGAATTTCCTTCATCTCCCCCTCTCTTGCCAACTGCCAGTATCGATAGCTGCCCCATTGTGTACGATGTTGTAGGAAAATCTTATTCCTTACTTAAGCTTTCTGATGGACAGGTGTACCCCATTCCACTAGATTCCTCTGCCAGTAACATTTCACAAAAAAATTATTTAATTAAGTATGATGTAAACGAAAAAGATGTATGTAAAAGTGGAAATAAGTCTCATTCTAAATTATGTGGTGTGAATTCTATGACTATGAACAAAGAAGAGAAATGCACCTATGAATGCTGTACAAAGAAACATTTTGGCCACTTATGTACGTCGAAATCCAGTTCTAGGCTAATTGACAGAAATTTAAGTACTATTGGCAAAACATTGGTTTTGCGTAAAAATGACTTACTTAGTACACCAGTAGCTACCCATAACACACAATCCTCTTCAATTCTACATTCCAATAAAGTAACAAAACATAACACCAGTTCACAAGAAACTTCGTTGCAGTTTAAAAATGAACGTGAGTGTGAGGATTCGTCAGAAGAGGGCGGGTTGCCTGAAGATCTTTCCGTTAGTAAATTACCTCGTCATTTAGATGATTTAATTAGTAGACCATTAACTACAGGCTCTCAGATAAATTGCAACAGAATAAGAAAATCCGCAAGCTTTTGTGACATCTCTCGCAGTACTTTAGAACAAGAACAAAATCACATTTTAGACATGTCCAAAAGTAAATCAGACACTGAAACTCCAGCCTCGTCACCTAATCCTAAAATCAGTTCGTCCCTATATACTCTAAATGATATTGACGATAATAGAAGCCTAATGGAAAATCGGACTTTTTTGAAGTTCGCGAGCAAACATAAATATCTAAAACAAAAGAAAGGAAGACAGGTATTATCCAAGTTATTAACGTGTCGGCCAATAACTCTTGAAGTAAAAGGTGAACGGTCAGATAATCTCCAGTACCACGATGAAGAACCTTTGACCTCTCATAATTGGTGTCAAAATTTATCAATATCACCAAATGACAGAAACTCTTTTCTGGAAGCCTTGCACCAAATAGTGCCATGCGGATACCCCTTGAACGTTTATGAATATTATACTTATCTTATCCAGATGTATCACAGCCATGAAGCATTGAAACATCGAGTAGGTCTAACAGGAACACCAGCTGAATCGGTAATCCCAAACAATACATCTTCTTCTGCTCCTACATCACAAACTCTAGAGTCTCCTGAACAAGATTCCCCACTTTTGGAGGGCGAGAACGTGAGCTGCGCTGCTAAAAAGCAACCTACACGAGCCCTCACTGGCAAACACGTGAAATACGGAACTGGTGCGAGTCCCTCTATACTGCTCACCCTTAGACAAAAAATTCAAGAAAGGCAAAAAGCAAAAGAACTCGCCATAACCGACAACGTTATATCAAATGAGAAAACAGAAGAAGCCGGAAGAAAACGAAAGAAATCAAGTCTTTCTAAACATTCTACTAAACGTAATAGACAACAGAAGAATAAAGAAAATGATGTAAAGATTAAGTAAAGCGATTTTTTCTAATAATGTGATATTTATGTGTGAATAAAATATGTATTTTCTGTATATGTAACTAAGTAATGTAATGCATTCCAATCCTTAAAAAAGTCAAGTAATTTGATGCAATCATAAGGGATCAATCTCGGTTTGTATAGCGCATAAAATCAAGCTGTTTTGTTTAATTCAGAATTCTGAAAATCTTTACATCAAATATGAAATTAACTTTTGTGCTTGTAGCATAATTTGTTTTATAAATCAATGCACGTAAATTTAGTAGTGTATTACACTTTCTACTTTTAATATAAAAAAATATTACTAGAATAAAAAAAATACATTAATTTTTTTTTCTTTTGTCCACTTGGATATTTAGAGTTATGTTTAAGACATGTGGTTGGTGTATTAATATATTTTTCATAAAACGAAAAGTTCCATATGGGGGCGTCCTTATAATAAAATTAAAATATTGAAAATTGTGGAATTGGAGAAATCATAGAGTGTATCATGTTCTCCTGATTAGGAATATTTCGTAAAAGTTGGGGGATGCACACACCCCTTTACATAAGTCCCCCGGTGAGAGAATGGTAAGTCTACAGATTTACAACACTAAAATCAGGGGTTAGATTCCCCTGGGTGGACACAGCAGATAGCCTGATGTAGCTTTGCTTTAAGAAAACACACACCCATTTGCATAATAATAATAACACCGGTACCAATGTGTATACCCAAACCATGGATGAAAACAAAAAGACATATATAAAAATTCTACACATAAAACGATACGAGAGACTCTTCTCGTTATATAATTTAAAATTATTTTTTTATGTTAAGTCTGATATTCCAGCTTCACAATGATGTAAAAGCGTCTTAATGGACTATTCTCATATGGACCTTTAAACAAAACCATAAATTATTTTTATAGAATTGAGGAAAATCAATTACATAAATTATTTTTGCAGAGTTGAAGAAAATCAATTACATAAATTATTTCTACAGAGTTGAGGAAAATCAATTACATAAATTATTTTTGCAGAGTTGAAGAAAATCAATTACATAAATTATTTCTACAGAGTTGAAGAAAATCAATTACATAAATTATTTTTACAGAGTTGAAGAAAATCAATTACATAAATTATTTTCACAGAGTTGAAGAAAATCAATTACATAAATTATTTTCACAGAGTTGAAGAAAATCAATTACATAAATTATTTTCACAGAGTTGAAGAAAATCAATTACATAAATTATTTTTACAGAGTTGAAGAAAATCATAAATTATTTTTCTTAATCTGTGATGTATTTTCAAACGAGAGATCGAAGCTACCAAAAGTTTATATATATTATCGAATTTTAAAGTATTTATAAAATTCAATGTATTCTGTTCTAACGATTACAGCTCGTTTCGCTAAAACGACAGTTCAAATTTCTCCAAAGTATTCCTGCTAATGATATAGTGTATTTTTAATAACTTTATACTGCTAATGTTTCAAAATGGTGAATTTCGATGACTTGTGTAAAGTTCAAATAAAGTGAATTTCTGTAGAACTTACGTAATAAACTGTTGAAAAAGCACAATTATATCGTATAAATAATTATTGTAAATTATTTTGTTTTGCCTATAGACGAAACTGGTACGGGTCCAACAAGAAAACTTGCACGAATGGAAACCACTTTTAAAAACATTAACGAAGTTTATCTTGCTTACACGTGTTATATTCACATATTATTTGGTAATTTTAATGAAAATGATAATTAGTGTTATAGACAGTATCATGGTATATTTGCAAAATAACAATTAGGTATCATTAAATGCAGATTGAATGGGCTCAATCCACTGATACACATTTATATAGATATATTTCACTCCCGTTTTAAATGACCAATAATCTTGTTTCCGTATGGTTAACTTTTACTAATCCTGTGTTAATTCAACTTGTAGCTTTGTCTGTATGTATAAATGTCTAGCTAACTCCTTTTACAGTTCTAGAGTTAGCAGGACTAAACATGGCAGGCAGAATTGGGGAGGGAGGTGTTATTGTCTATAAGAGGTACCGAGGGGGTTTAAAACAGCCCCGGAAGGTCATCCAGATGTGATGGGGTCTATGGGTGGATTTTCGGGGTTGCTGAAAGTGACTCTGAAATCGGATTTTGTGTCCTTGAGGCGTTATATTTGAAACTGTGTTCATACCACCATTCATAAGCCAGCAAAACCAAATTGAGCACACATGTTCAAGTACCACGTGCGAGTCTTAACATGACTTACTTTAGCGTATGAACGCCCCTTGGAGTAGCTATAGAAGTATTGGGGATAATGGAGAAGCTTAATTTCAATGGTATGTTAGGGCGTCTGTGAATCAAGAGGAACTCCACAGTGGAGTGCAGATATTTTATGCCAGTGACTTAAAATTAGCTTACATCATCTAAGGACTTTGTAAGTTTCAATAATGACTAAGAAATTGAAAAAAAATGAATTAGAGAATAATAAATAAGGATAAATTACTATTTGTTTAGAAAATGTAAAGAAAGTCAACGGGATATTTCTCAAACATTATTTTAGGAAATGTGTGGTTTAAATATCATTAGAGCGATTTGCTGCAACGAGGAGATTAAAGGATGTTGATGTTTTTAAGCACAAAACTACACAATGAGCTATCCGTGCTCTGACCACCATGGGTATCGATAGCCCCCGATTTTTAGCATCGTAAGCCTGCTGACTTAGAGCTGATCACTGGAGGGAAAGAGAAAGGAACGTCTAATAAAATATTCACAAAGCTACACAATGGGCTATCGAAACCCGGTTTCTAGCAGTATAAGTCCGTACACATACCATTGTGCCACTTGGGCTTCAGACAGGAGAACAATATTATTCGAAATATTTTAGTATCAAATCATTTAACAACTTCTCTGAAATAACTGAAGAAATGCAGGATATGAATGGAATTAGAACCACCAATAGAAGTGCTCAATAACGGTTACAAGAAAGTGTTCTAAATAGTAAAATTGCAACCAAAGAAGCCCCCAGTGGCTTAGCAGAAAGTCTTTGGGCTTATAATACTAAACACCGGGTTTTGATACCCGTAGTGGATACATCACAGATAGCTCATTGTATAGATTTGTGCCTAGCGATAAACAAACAACAACAACAACTAAAAAAAACTAATAATTCATATATTACCATTGTTAAACTGTTGGAAACTTTACAAAGAATCACAATAATTGAATGAATATATAGAACAATATGCTGTAGTCTGACGAAACAAACACTGTAATCTTTGTTGGAAACTCTAGGATAATATTTCCAAAACCTTACAAAGGATTACAATAGTTGGAAGAATAAATGGAACAATATGCTGTAGTCTGACGAAACAAACACTGAAAACTTTGTTGGAAACTCTAGGATAATATTTCCAAAACCTTACAAAGGATTACAATAATTGGAAGAATAAATGGAACAATATGCTGTAGTCTGACGAAACAAACACTGAAATCTTTGTTGGAACCTTAATGATAATCTTTTTATAAAAGTATAATCATAACAAAATGTAAACAAGACTGGTAAGGAAGTCTGTGGAGCATTGAAATGAGACTAAAAGATTTATAATTTGCAAATGCGGGAGATGTCAAAATTGATGCTATAATTTAATCATAATATATTGGTTTGTAACGCAGTAACTAGTAGTCTACGTTCAATTGACTTTGGCTTTGAATTTCAGCGAGAAAGTTATCCAGACCCGACGGATCTTCTGAATAAGAGGTATTTAAAAAAGATTGAAAGAGATTGTGATATAAAAGTTATGAAGTGGCCAGTCAAAAAGTTTGGTACTAATACCATTTAAATTTTGTGAAAAAATGAAATTGTAAAAGGGAAGTCAAATAATTCATGAAAACTTTGGAAAATGAACATCAACAATCGAAAGAAATGGTAGTTAGTAGTTTAAAGAAAAACACACACAACCCTAGTAGCATCCATACTTATCGATGTAGTAATATAGCTAGAGCTAATGGAGAGTCTATTAAGTATTGATTATTTAATTTGTTATGTTCTTCATTGACATTTTTTATAAATATTATTATAATATTGAGTGTAAAATTAAAATATAAATCCAACAGAACATTCCTTTAGCAACCTTCCATAAAACATTTGGTGTTGATAGCTTTGACTGACTTCTGACTGGTATTATGCACTCTCACACACACACAAACACACATATATATATATAACACTGGTCATATCTTTTAGACCAACAAGGAAAAATACTAACTATGTTATGTATATGTACGATTAGATTAAAGCTTAATATGATTAAAAAATAATCATCTTTAGAAATACAATCATCTAACTTACACCACGTATTTTGTATCAACTTTATTTTTTTTCTTTGTTAGGTGAGTGAGTATTTAAAAGTTTAAGCTCTTTTAGGTAATAGCGAGAGTACTAATTAACTAAAAAGACCCTGTGAAGATGTGGTCAGTTTGAAAATGGCTTCTTTGAAGGGGAATTCACTGTACAAAACACGGGTGAAAGACACAAAGATGACGAAAGTAGGATTGAAAAATGTCAATCCGAGGATTCATGGTCCATGACCCGTTGTCGCAAAAATGCGCTTCATGTAGTAGACTATAAGAGTTACGATCAAATCTCACCATTCGGCCAGACAGAAGATTGAGATGGGTAATGTTGACCAGCTTCCTTCTCTTTAAGTCTACCAGTTCAAAATTAGAAAAGGTTAAACGCAGGTAGTCCTTGTGTAGCTTTGGGCAAAAATTCAGAAAAAACTAAGGGTATTTAATTTATTAGATTTTTAATCAAACGAAGTAACACGTTTACTATTAGTTTGACATCAGGAAGTTAAGTAACCAAAGGACAAAAGTCCCAGACAATCCTTGATGCTTGTAAAATAATCTTGATTCCAGCATTATTTACAAGGAGGCCAATCTTTAACCACTGTAACTCAAAGTGTCTGTTGTTGTAAGTATACGTATATGGTAGTTCATGGCTCAAACTGAACCATAGTAAAGTAAATGGTTTTAATTTCCAACGGTTCTTTTTAAGAGAAGAGCAAAACTTTGTAATTTTATTCAAATTTCAAGTTATTACAAAAGTCTGTATTTCTAAAATACACCTGACAACAAGATATATTTTGTTAACAGTTCGAACTTTAAATCATTGGAAAAATATTTCTATTCATGAGCCGAAGAAGCTATAGTATATCGGGTGAAACAATTAGTTGAACATCATTTCGCTAGCTAAATCTTTTACAATTTGACTCATCTGACTACACAATTTATTGAACTTTTGCTTTCTCGTAGCTTAAAAACTACAATTTTATATCATCGTTCTTAACATATGTCAAATTTCGAGAAAAATCAAAATACTGTTTTCGTATTTTTAAGAGAAGTTGATAAGATTAAGATCAATTGAAATTGACCCCAGCACGCTTTGTAGTGTATTATTATTTACTGAAACTGAATGACATCAGTTTCATTTATTTCACAAGCATTGTCAACAAGATTATCAAGAGATAAACAGAAAGTGAGACTTATAGAATATATTAGTCTGGACTGACAAAATGTTTGTTTTATTAAAATTAGGGGATGCTAAACTGCCAGATGGGGTACTAAACTTAAATGACTAAATATTAAATTTATTAGAATTAGGGGTACTTGAATAGCCTAAAGTTACAGTGGATTCTGTTGGCTATCTACCTTTCTGTTGGTTCAAAATTAGTGACGGATATGTACATATAGCCCTTGTGCAACTTTGCACGAAAACTCTAAGCAAACAAACAAACATTTATAGAAGGATAATATATTTAACGTAAAACTTCAGACGATCACATATATATGTATATATTAAAGAGTAATTTGTTCTTTAAAAAAAGCTAACTTTATGTTAGCGAAAATGCGCTTTATCTTCACAAATTTTATAACTAATATGAAAAATTGGAATTTTCAAATTGGGCTAAACAACATGTAACCACCTCTAATCTTGGTCTACTGACTAGGTGGAAGACAACCATTTAGAATCAATCAGCGCCACAGGGAATTTGTCTAGTTTTTTAAACAAAATAAAGAGATTGTCCGTCACGCACTCACAACTAAAAACATGAAACGTCTTAATCAGCATCAAGTCTCGAACCTCCAACCTTTCGACCTGTAACCCAACACATTAACCATTAGGCCACATCTAGTCTACTAACATGAAAACTTTCTTAGTTGATATCATGCTGATGCATCAAATAATGCTTACAAATTACTGATGTATGAATTACAATTAAAGTAGTCAACTTAGAACTAATGTACTGTATCTTCAAGAATTTACAAAGTCACTGATGTATCAGATAAAAGGCCTGTTTAATTTGGAAATATAAAAAAGATAAAGCAGGTGATTGGACACCTGGTGTAGTACGTGAAACATAACGTGTTTCTTTTTTTTGTGTTATCTTCAGTTAGAATTTTTAAAATGTTTCACGCATGACTTGTGTCTAGACGAAGATCCTATCTGATAATATCACATTTATTTGCTTGGAAAATGTTGACGGCTTTTGCCAATGACTTTTGTGTTCGTGAATTCTCACTTTTTACAAGACGCCACACTGTGTTTACCATAGTTGGAGTACACACTTGTTTCAAGTCTCTTTCTGGATGGTCCTGTTTGCCCCAAAATGGTACATATTCCTTTGTTTCCTATGTAACTAAATACAATGGGTGTTTCCGTCTTTTAAATTCTAAATTCCCGTCTAATCCCATCTGAAAGTGGTGTTATTACATACCCCCTGTGGCACAGATAGCCCATTGTATAGCTTTGTGCTTAACTTCAAAAACAAACAAGTGTTACTACATACCTTTCCTGAAAGGGGTTAATTTTCGGTTGCATCACTCTACTTACAAACACCAAATAATGCCAAGTGGGGTTCTGATACTTGCCGTTACACAGCGACTTTATATTGGCTGGGTCAGGTGACTTGTTGATTTGCATATTCAAAATAGTTTTTGTATAACGTAATCAAATATAAATATATGGCTGTGAAAAGTATTTGGTTAGTGGGATATCAATTATAATTTATAATTTCCAATAATTGTTCGTAATATATCTCAACATTTATATTTGACTGTTTTAAGAGTTAAAAAAATGCATGCCGATGTTTTTTTAATTATTATTACTAGGCTACATATATTTACATTCATATAAAAACGATGTTTAGTTACATAAGGCTTGAAAACATGTAACTCTTATATTTAAAAAGAAAATAAACTGAGATTATTAATAAAAAAAAGAGCTAAATTGCTTTAGTTGCCCTGTTCTAAGTCTCACATATCCAAATGTAAACATCGTTACGTTTTCAAATTTCGTACTGATACCAACAAAGTGATAGGAAAAACTTTGGCAATGGAAGTAAAATAGCCACTAGGAGCGCTATTAATTGATATTTGTCTAGCGATATGAACACAAGTTATTTTCGACGCGCCTTACATTGTTGCCCAATTGATTTCATTTTTGATAGCGCGTGATACATAAAACTGTCCTATATCCAGCACGTGCAAATGGCAGTGGATCCTATCTTTCAGGAGCAACACGGTAAACCAGCGCCACTTCAGGTAACTAAAAGCCAAAAATTAACAGGGGTGCTAGCTACTTGAGATAATAATAAGTGCTGATTATCCGATGTCCAAACACCTTTGGTAACAGTGTCTTGTGAGGTCGTGTACTGTGATACAGAGTACCTTTTCATCCAGGCCTGGTATGGCCAGATGGTTAGGGCGCTTGACTCGCAATCTGGGGGTCGCGGGCTCGAATCTCCATCCCACCAAACATGCTCGCCCTTTCAGCCGTGGGGGTGATATAATGTGAGGGTCAATCCCACCATTTGTTAGTAAAAGAGTAGCCCAAGAGTTGGCGGTGGGTGGTGATGACTACCTGCCTTTCCTCTAGTCTTACACTGCTAAATTAAGGACGTTTAGCGCAGATAACCCTCGTGTAACTTTGCGCGAAATTCAAAATAAACAAAACCTTTTCATCCAAAACACCTTCTACTAGATTTTCAGGAATAGCATAATTTCCCAACATGGACTTGTAGCATATACACTGTTAACTGACAATTTCCCAACATGGACTTGTAGCATATACACTGTTAACTGACAATTTCCCAACATGGACTTGTAGCATACACACTGTTAACTGACAATTTCCCAACATGGACTTGTAGCATACACACTGTTAACTGACAATTTCCCAACATGGACTTGTAGCATACACACTGTTAACTGACAATTTCCCAACATGGACTTGTAGCATACACACTGTTAACTGTCGCTATCTCAGATCCATTTCGGGGGCATCGTCAAAGAAGAACGGCCCAATGATAAACCCAAGTTCGTATTATCTGGGGAGAAACGTACCCACATGCTATAGTCCAACACCAATTGTTTGATGAGAAAAATAAGCCTCATTATGTCAACCTGTGTGTCATCAATTGTTATTCTAGCCATGAACTCGAGTGAAACCTACATGAGTCATTAATTTCTCTCCATGTATTTTGTACATGACCTTCCAGGCTGTTGTTTATTTGGCAATATAACTGATTTTGCATTATACGTGTGCATTTGTTTCTGCAACATTAAATGTTACTTTCCTAAATTCTGAAACCAACAACTTCACCTGTGTTCGAGAGCGATCTCTTCCAATGTGTATTGTTGCCAAGGCTTATTCACATTTTCAAATTCATTTTCGATAAGCTGCAGGGCTTTTGCGGGTACCATAATGTGATTTCATTCCTTACTGTTGATTTGATCTGTGGTTTAATAACGCTTTACAAGTGCCATTCTGACATTCAGAAACATTCTGTTCGAAGTCATCTTAAAGAGAATGAGCAAAAAACATTTGCTTTTGCTGCTTTTATACTTGCCATCTGCTTGTAGTTTTATACTGTCCATCTGTTTGTGCACAGACTAATTCGATTTGTTACGTCTATTAGTGGCCAATTTTTTTTTAATTCGACGTTTAAATCATGACCTAATCAGTTTATGTACGAAATTTCAGGTTATATCAATGTCTAAATTTAGAATTATGAGACTTGGAATAGGCCAACTAACTTTATACAGTCCCTGTATATGTATCGTAAATATAACAGGATTAGATTATTGTTTCGCTAAATTTAAGAACCAACGGGTATAAGCTCGAATTTCACGCTACAACGGTACCTTAAGTTATGAATAAATCTTGTCACAACTTGCTTCTTATGTCCAGGACGTAAAAGTTATTTCTGTGGCTTACACGTGTAAAGTAATATTGAATATACTTAGAGAGATGTCCACGATGAACAGAGAAAAACAGAACAACAGTAAAAGGATCTAAACTAATTCATTAAAGAAAAAAACGGTTGAATTCTCAGAAATGTAAAGCATTACATAAATAGTGAAATAATTAAGCATTTGAGTTTAGTAATGTGAAATTAGTAATTTAATTCATTATATTATCTTTTCCAAAGTCGTTAACTTTTCTGTTAATACTAGAGATGAATGAAAATTAGTTAAAATCAAACCTTGTATTTCTCCGTCAGGAGTATTTTGTTGGCTAATGTTTATTCTAAAAATATATATATTCAACAATTACAAAAAGTTGAATAAAAATAAATAATATTTATGATTAAGTAAAACAGGTGGCGCTAGTCAACTTCTACCTTTAGCTAGAGCATACAGAAACGAAACACCTAACATATGCGAGTTAGAGATGTGTTGTTGGTAGTAGCTTTCTAGCGTTACGACGGTTACATATATATCACGCTTAGTCTTAGAACTCGGTTATTAACTGAAATAAGAAATTCTTAGGAACCGAACTGAAATGACATATTGTGGTTTGAGCAAATTATTTTGCTCCAACTGCGAAACGTTCAATACCAAATAAGAAAAGAACGAAACAGAAAGAATGAGAGAATCACTTAGGTCTTTGTGTACAACGATTTAACCAAATTGCAGTTCAGGAACTGCACTTGCTCTAAGCACAATTCGCACAAACACCAACGTAACACTCATTTCAAGCTGTGACCGATTAAGATGCTGGAAGATATTGTTTGAGTATTTATTCAGATAATTTTAAAACTATTATTAATGTATACATTAGTTTGTTTGTTTGTAGTTAAGCACAAAGCTACACAATGGGCTGTCTGTGCACTGCCCACCACGGGTATCGAAACCCGGTTTCTAGCGTTGTAAGTTCGCAGACATACCACTGTGCCCCTGGGGGGCGCATACATTAGCTACTTTAATTAAGACCAATCACATTCAACACAATCCATATCGAGAATTTCAGAATAAAATGTGATAAAACTGTTTGATATAAAAATGTTTGTTCCAAATTTCATAAATTTCACTTAAGAAGATCTAGTCACTTGTACTGAAGTAATTAGTATTTAGTTACTAAAACTAGGGTTGAATGCATACTAAATATCTGTGAGGTGGATTGATATGTTGGTTTCCACAAATTATTTCTAAAGCACCTGTGGATATTAACAAACAGGTAACATTTTTAAGGTTTTAATATACTGATCTGTTGACAGTAAGTTCTTGTTCAGTTTGTGATCTTCAGGAGCTGTGGATATTAACAAACAGGTATCATTTTTGATGTTTTAATATGCTGATCTATTGACAATAAAGTTCACTGGGTTGTCTTGTTTATTTTGTGATCTTTAGGAGATGTGGATATTAACAAACAGGTATCATTTTTGGTGTTTTAATATACTGATCTGTTGACAGTAAGTTCTTGTTCAGTTTGTGATCTTCAGGAGCTGTGGATATTAACAAACAGGTAACATTTTTAAGGTTTTAATATACTGATCTGTTGACAGTAAGTTCTTGTTTAGTTTGTGATCTTCAGGAGCTGTGGATATTAACAAACAGGTATCATTTTTGATGTTTTAATATGCTAATCTATTGACAATAAGTTCTCTGGATTGTCTTGTTTAGTTTGTGATCTTTAGGAGCTGTGGATATTAACAAACAGATATCATTTCTACGGTTTCAATATACTAATAAGCTGTAAAAATCCTCATTTACTAATATTATTGATTCCTTTTGTTTCTATAAACAATAGTTTTTAATATAGCCAGAAAGTTTGCTTGTATTGTTAGTTTTTGTTGTTGTTTTATTTTCGCGCTAAACTACGAGAGCTACCTCCGTATAGCTGTTCACTATTTTGAACTGATTGGCTGCAAAAAGGGCAGATAGTTAACAGCAACCATTGCAATTCTTGTCCATTCAAATAGTGTGATACGACCTTTATTCTTGTAGCGTATCCACAGCCCAAATATACGGGGCGCGATTTTGTAGTAATGAGGCGCGAACCAGAAGCACTCGGATGTTTGTTTGTTTTGAATTTCGCGCAAAGCTACACGAGGGCTATCTGCGCTAGCCGTCCCTAATTTAGCAGTGTAAGACTAGAGGGAAGGCCACCACCCACCACCAACTCTTGGGCTACTCTTTTACCAACGAATAGTGGGATTGACCGTCATATTATAACGACCCCATGGCTGAAAGGGCAGACATGTTTGGTGGGACGGGGATTCGAACCCGCGACCCTCAGATTGCGAGTCGAGCGCTCTAACCACCTGGCCATACCGGTCCGCACTCGGCTGAATAACCTGAGAAAGCTAGTTAGTCATCAGCCTACATCCGGCCCAATAAGTTTATTATTGACCACAAACTCTGTATAACAAACAGTATTTCTATTTATTTTTCTGATCATTGTTTCATTAAAAAGTCGGACAACAGTAGTTGAAAACTATTAACTAGTTAGATATTTGTTATTGTTTTTGATGAATTTCTAAAACGACAATGCTCCGTTAATAAGAGCATGTCTCATGGTCCTCCCGATTTCGTTTATACAAGACGTGTTGATTACTGCTGCTGCTACATTAACCATTTATTTTAAACCTTTACCATTACTAGCATTTAATCAACATATAATTAAATAGAAGCTCAATCAAAACAATAAACATTGCTCAAGAGATGATAAAACAATAACTATAATTATGCAAATAGAATTGCAAAATATTGACAGTTGCAATAATAGCACTCGGTAAAGTACTGATGATACCTTGTTTCGTCAGTATCGACCACATACTGGAAAATAAATAACAAGTAAATGTATACAATAAAGTCATTAAAGTGTGACACACGGTTGTTGAAATCCGTAATGTATAGAGTCATATTATCATTTGCTGTTCACGGTCGGTTTTGACCATGGCAGTGATCCTCCTCAGCACCAGTACTAAAAATACTTGTATATATATAATAAAGTACAGGCAAAAAATAGACCCAATTAGCACTATATACAGCCACCCTTTATCATGTAATATGAGACTACCCAATCAATCGCTTTTAAGATCTTAAAAATGACGATTTAGTTGAAAATTGCAGACGAGATATAAACTTGATCTAAGAAAAAGTATTTCTAGAAACGATACGGCTATGTTTACGTTTCAAGTAATCTGAATACAATTTCATTATATAAATTCCTATAGAATGTAATAAAATAAGAGAAGTGAAAACATGCTGGATAAAAATGATTATAAATAATGACAGAAACTGATTGAAAATAATTTTAATAAATAAACTCTTGGATGTTAAATATATAACACATGTTTAAATTATAAAAAAGACATTGGATTATGATGGTAAAAGGTATCATTTTCTCCACTTAAAGTTAGAAATAGAGATAGAAATTACAAACAAAACCAAATGAATAAATTTTCTTTATTAATTAACCCAATCACTTTTAGTCGGGCATGGATTAGTGGTTAGGGTGCTCGGACTGTGAATCTAAAGGTTCGTGATTTGCGACAAGTTGAGGCCATAGCCACACTAGAAGAGTGACAGTCAGCTGCCTTCACTCTAGTCTGTCAGCTCAAAATTAGCGAGAACTATATGCGTGGATAACCGTTCGTGCAGCTTTAAGGGAAAATAATAAAACAAACTTTTTTAAGGAAGATAATACAAGTTCCAGAATTGGGTACTTTTTCTCTTCCGATGATTTGAATAAGCTATACCTTTTTTTTCATGGCACTAATTTTGACCTAAGACATCGTAATTAATATTTTTTTCCTTTCTCATAGAGGATATGATTAATATCCACCATTCTCTTAAGTGGCCCAATCCATTAATAAAACCACTAATATTCTTTTCTTTTCTCTCAGGGAAACCCCCAGTGGCACAGTGGTATGTCTTCAGATTTATACTGCTAGAAACTGGGTTTCGATACCCGTGGTGAGCAGAGCACAGATAGCCCTTTGTGTAGTTTTGTGCTTAATAACAAACAAACTCACAGGGAATATGATTAATATCCTTACCCATAAGTGGCCCAATCTATTAACAAAATCACTAATAATCTTTTCTTTTCACACAGGGAATATTATTAATATCCACCATACCCTTAAGTGGTCCAGTCCATTAATAAAACCACTTTTCGTTATTGTTCATCAAATGGATGGTAACACATGATGTTATCCACAGCAAACGCCCGTTTATCACACACATAAGATGGCCCATTTTATTACCACATTTATTTATTGACCATAAAATATAGGATAACTGATTTCATTATCCATTTTGCGTAAACAGTGTCCATCACACACAGGGTGACCCATCTCATTCCCACCCTTATCTTTTATTGACCATCCAGTGTAAGATAATCCATTTCATTATTCATTTCACACATAACCAGAATTCATTATACATAAGGTGACCCATTTCATTATTCACACTTAACTTATATTCAATCAAATATTTTTCTCATTCACCTTCTCAGAATGACCAATTTCTTTATGAACTCTATACTTCATCAATATCTATCGAATACAGAATGACCCATTTCTTCACTCACGCTAAACCCATTTACTACGCATCCAACAAGGGATGGTCCATTTTATTACCAATTCCGTACTTCATCAATGTCTATCGAACACAGAATGACCCATTTCATTACCCACGCTTAACCCATTTATTACTCATCCAACAAGAGATGGTTCATTTTAGTAATATGTTTAATTAATATATATGGACAAACTTTTTCATTGGGCTCAATGAATTTCATTATTACCCATAAAACAGAGAGTAATACAATTTAATCATAATGTTTATAGTTTGTTTTCACTCAACTATCTTATAGCATGTTACTCGTAAATACATAATTCATCATCTTGTCTAAATGTTTTGTCTAATAAGGGACGATTAAGGAAATGTTAATAAAACAAAATAACCGATGGTGATAAGATTATCCGATAAGTAAGCATGTTGCAAGCTTTAGTTATGGTAAGATTATATGATAAGTAAGCATGTTGCAGGCTTTAGCTATGGTAGAGCTAAGTTTATTAACCTTGATTTTCTAGCCTTGTATAACACAATCTATTAATATCACTTGTGGGTGATTTCATCACTATCCCTACTATTAAGTACTATTGTAGTTAATGACAATAGTATATCCGCTTAAAAACTATAGATTATTGTTGAAAAGGTAGCGCATATTTGTGTTTATAAGGTTAAATTTATACGTTATTTGTTTTTAATACATAGTTTTAAAGTAACCTGGTGGTTAGATAAGCCTTATCTTTCATTGAAAAAAATCAATAAAAAATTCCTAATCTACACATTCCTTGGAATTACATACTTAAAAGCTCGACTCAATAAAAAATTCCTAATGTACACATTCCTTGGAATTACATACTTAAAAGCTCGACTCAATAAAAAATTCCTAATGTACACATTCCTTGGAATTACATACTTAAAAGCTCGACTCAATAAAAAATTCCTAATGTACACATTCCTTGGAATTACATACTTAAAAGCTCGACCCAGTTTTAAGTCTATGTGTTTTTGGTTTTCCTAGATGAATCATTTTACTGTGTTTTGTATCGTTACACAACATAGCACGACACTATAGAAAATGCATCATAGCTAAAGAGAAAACGCGCGAATGTTATTTGTGTGCACTAGGGAATTAGGTCACTGATTTAATTCAGTTTTTATTTTACACCAAAAGTTAAACATTAAATTTCAAATAATGCTTTAAATCTCACCAGACTAGTTTACAACTTTATAATGTGTTTAAAAATCAAGGCTGAAACTAGACCGCTTGCAAAAACAGACTGTGGCGCCACCTTTACACATTTTCCTACAAGCTTTCAGGAAATACCGGTAATACTTTGGGAATGAAACGTAGAATTAATGTTTAAACGTAATTGTCTTCAATTGCTAAAATATTGTTTAATAAACCTCAACCAGTAATTGATTTCAACTTTAGAATGAATTATATTAATTATAATTCTTATTTTTCGCATGCCATATTCTTCATTTTTTAAAATTTATATGTACTTTCAAATGTGTTCATCCCTCCTTTCTTTGTTTTAGTGGTGTTAGTTTTACTAGAATTTTAAAATTAGAAAACATAATTCACATTTACGTAGTCTTTACGACTTTTACACTATTGGAAAATATTATGAAAACACTGAATAAAATGGATATAAAATCCACTAGACCAGAGAAGAGTCACGTGCTGATAGTTTATACTATGATTGGTTGTCGTCATACCAATCAGACAGCACAAAACTAGCATAATGCCTATAATGCAGTCAGTCATACTATCCTCAGCAGTAGTGTGGATTATGCAATCTTGGCTCCCAGGATGGAAATGTCACATGACAAAGGTATGGAAGAAAAGAAAGTTTTTGCCGGTGAAGGCTACTCTGATTAAGGTAACCTTTTATGAAGTTGGTGTGTGTAACTAGTACTGTTGATAATAAAAAGAGTTCAAGGCAGTAAACCCAAACCCAGCAAATGTGATGTTAAGTAATTGGGTATATACCTTAGGTGATACACGAGAACCCAGTAGAGGCCTTGTCAATCACCAGTTTGTAAGTACGCTGTGAATGTTACTCCAGCACAGTCAGATACATATTCAAATTATATTAAAATGATTTCTATGAATGTAACCAAAAACAAAAAGACTGAAATGGGCATCAGACGTCAAACAATGGGATGAGAAAATCTAGAATAAGGCATTGTTTACAAATTCAAGTTGATTGTTTGTTCGATGACAGAGAAGTGAGCAGTAGTACAGTTAACATATAATAGCTACAGAAAAGCTAAAAGGGAAATAAAAACAGTGGTGTTGGAAATCTCCGTAGAATTGGGCAGGGTTCACCTTCCAGTAAAACGGTGACCCCAAGTATCAGCAAATATGGTGAAGTGATACCCGTGAGAAAAAAGATGCCAAAAGAACATTCGTAACCATGGCTTGGCCTGAACAAAGTACTGATATGACTGTATGGAAAGTTGAAACAGCAACCATACTTAACTGAACTGCGGGGAGTAATACAGGACATCTGAAACAATATTCAGATACACACAATGTTAAAGTTATAACAACATAAAAACAAGATGCATTGCTCTGTTTAAAGCACACACAAAATACTAGCACACCGTAGAACTTGTTCGCTTTTCTTTTGTATTCCCTATCATAATGTATAGTACCAAAGATAAAATGACCATTTAGTTCAGTTACTCGTTGTTTATGAGTAATGTAAATGTATCACCTCTGCGTTTCCTTAATTATTTCCAATACTGTATACATATCTGTAAGTATTCTTCTATTATTTGGGTTCTTGCAAATCACTCATTAATCACTCATAACTGATTTTGGAGAATACTTTTTTAAACGATTAAGTGATCGGTCATTCATAGTTTATGTATTAAATAAATAACGAAACAAACCTTTGATAAGATAATAACATTAAAAGTAACGAATTCACTGCAACTTAATTATAACATTATAATAGTTTTAATTGAAAACATTACAAATTAATGTGTCATTCATCGGTCTTATAGACAAATCATGTTCGATCGTGTTGCCCCCCCCCCCAGTGGCTAAACAGCGGGTTTCGATACTCGTGGTGGGCACAGCACAGATAGCCCATTGTGTAGTTTTGTGCTTAACTACAGGCAAACAAACAAAAGCTCGTGTCACCTAAACAAGTGACCATGGTAGGAAATTGGCGTAATTTTAGTAGCAGCCACATGGTATTCACCTTAATTAAAATTTGAAGAAAGAAATATAGAAGATTGTAAATTTAATCATCTAGATTGGTTCTGAACTTTAAAACATTTTCTTTATGGAGCTCAAAGGTAAATAGATAGGTCAATTTATACTTTTCATAAACTGAAAAACTAGGCATAACCCAATAGTTAGCGGTGAGGTATTTATCGTAAGGTCCAAAGGTTCTAGCCCACGACATGCTGCTAAACACCTTCTGCACTGTCTCCTGTGAGCGCGTTATAAAAGTGGCAGTGAATTCTGCTATTCAGTTAAAATTAGGCGGCAGATGCTGCTGACTGCTTCTCCGTCCACTATGATAAGCAATTCTAAAATAGGAATAGATATGGCTGAAATTGAACTTTGGAGTGTCTGACCTCGCCATTTAATTCTTGTGTTGCATAAGATGCCATTCAAGTTGAAAAACCCAGTACTCCTACTACTAATATACATTTCTAAAAATAATTTTACGGTGAATTTCCAATTAAGAATAAAGGCTACTTATCAAATAATATGGTCTAACAACTGTAGGTTTTAACATTTTTCTAAACAGTGATTTCAAAAGCTTGAATCCTTGTGATAATGTCTTACAGCGATTGGCCTTTGGCATCTAAAGTAAAGGCAATACCATAAAAGTATTGTTTAAAACACAAACCATTTTATTGAAGGTTTAAGTTCAAGGCTAAAACGCAGGTCTATAAAAGTAAACCAGTTTATGTAATTCACAAAGAAGATTGAACACACAAATATCATGAGCCACGTGTCTGTATGTGTAATATTTAGAAGTGTAAATGCAATAAACAATTAAGAAATGTTTTAGATTCTTGATTATCTGTTAAATATCAAAGTCTTCCTGTTGTTTAATAATCGTTTAATCAATCTATATTCAGATAGTAAATATCTACCACTATATCATATGTTAAAAAAAATGTCGAAATGAATAAGTTGCTTTCGAGCTTTATGCGTGTGTTCTGAAAATATTGTTAATATTTGTTTTAATCTGTAGTTAATATTTTATTTTTTTAAAGCTTTATGTCACTTGCTCTGAATTATCAGCTTCAATGGGTAAAAAGCAGGATAAGGAAAACACGAAATATTTTCTGTAATAATTTTATAGCTTGCATTATAAATATTAATAAAAATATTAGGTAATTGAAAGTCCATCTGTAATATCCAGTTGCTAAAATCCGAATTTGTGTGAGTAAATAATAACATTTGTCACGTGTATTTTACTGCATCTAGTGGAGAAAAAAAAATGATAATTTTGATGGTAAATAGCATCAATGAAACGAAATAAAGCCTAAGAAGCTTTCCACATTTTATCAGTAGAATAACATTTATAAATTCTTAAGTTTACCAGCAATGTATACAGGGCTTATAATAACAAAAAAATTTAGCACAATATTTTTTTAAGCAAGGAGTACGTTTACTAAACAGAAATAATGACACTCACAGGCCAGTTTTAATTTCTTTTTCGCCTCATGCATTTAATTTTTTGTTTTCTGAATGTTTTAAGTACTTTTAACTACTACTAATAACAGAACCCTGAATATCATCTCGAAGGGGGAAAACTACGAACAATACAAAGCATGAGAAACAATCAGGTTTTCTGTTTCGCTTTCGTTCGAGGACGCTGTGGAGTAACTAAGGTAACAGCAAGCTCAACGTTACACAGCTCTCAAAAGGGTCTCAGTTATTGTTATAGGAATAGCCAGAGCTAATCTGTGCTGTATAACAACTGGATTTGGCATGTGCGTTTTTTCTAAAAATCAAGTACGATAAGGTTTTTTAACAACATTGTACTACCCATTTTTCATACGCTACAAGATATTTGGGTCACGTCGCTTTATTTCAAGGTGTGTGATTCAGACAAATTTTTCAGCTTACCATGACAGAGGTACAGCCTGTACTGAATGGTGTAAGTTTTATCGTTCTTTCTATTATTAAACTTAGTAAATCATTCAAGAACTTAGATAAGTTTTAAGTAAAAGCGAGTAGAGTAAAATATATGTTAACTTTGTAAAACAAATAATAAAAAAGTTAGAATCAAAGTTTGCAGTTAGAAGTTTTAGTTACACTACAAACTAGATCGATTATTTTGTATTCGACAAAGGATTTTACTGATTTGTCGAAAGAGCATATCATATGGCAAAATGACAAATTTTGAAAAAAAAAAACGAGGGTGAACTTATGTTGCAGTACATAATTGTTTTTGTCTTATTTCATAATTTCAAACCATACTTGGAAACGAAGAATACATATCTATCCAATGAAAAAAAAAAGTTAAGAAAGAACACAGTGAAGAAACTTGTACTGATAAAAACAGCACGAAATATTAAGTCACTGTAAACTTTATCCTGTAAAGCGGGCGCTCTGGCTACCAGCATATCCTGTATTTAGGTGAAGAGGCCTAGATTAGAACAAATCACTAATCCTCCACAAGCCAGCAAGTGCTCCGAGAGGGATATAATTTTTCATATTTTAGCCTTCTCATCTAGATTGACTTGCAAAATATTGACTGCTTTTTTAAGTAAAGCATATTTATAATACAAATCTATTTTGTTTTTAGCAACATATACAATTTCTAAAAACTACATGAAATATACTGACAGTTACTGCAGTCATAAGACAATAATAAATAAATAAGTGCTGGTTTCTTAACATTTTTTCTTTTTTTGCGCATTAAACAAGCAAACCTGTTTAAAAACAGATAACCTTTCCCGAAAGACGAATGATAATTGTTTTCAATATTGCACACTGTGTAAGATTTGATTTTATATTTATACATAGTTATAAGAGTTCTTCACTAATTTTAGCCAGGAATTACTGGGGCCTCAATCTTCCTGGACCGGCAGGTGTATGCTACTAAGAAGACAATCGGTCAGGGTATGTTGGATATAGCCTTACTCACAGCCAACGCCTCTCAGTTGAAATACCTGCTACAAGTAGGACAACGTCATGATTTCTATCACCTACTGCTAACCCTGATCAGCATATCCATCATCCTGCAGGTTGGTGCTCATTGTAATGTATTTTCAGTTAGACCGCTATATTACTATATAAAATATCAGATATTGTGATATTCTTTGTAGATTAGATTTGCTTTCGCTTTAAACCAAAGGTCATAATTATACATTCTGTTTTTATTTTTTCTGCTTTCTGTTATCAAAAGGTGTCATCTATATTCAGGTTTTATATTTTTGTCTTCGACACTCCACGATTTCAAAATAAAAGTGATTATGTCAAAAAAAAATCACGTATATCTAAGTTACTGTTTGGTTAAATATACTTAATAAAATTCATCCGATTTTAGTTAAAATTCAGTATAATATAATGATAGATACGAATTTTCCTTGATACATAGTTATTCACGGATGTTTTATAATCGTTGTCTATTTGTTTTGTTTTCTTTGTTAGAGTTTCAAATACATTTAAAATCCTTTGGCAGTTTTTCTTTTGTACCTTTTTTTTTCCAAGCCAAAACCAATTTATAAAACTTTTTATTCTAAAATTCATATGAAGTGTAATAATATAAGTTATTTTGAGGTTTGAATAAATTTATAAATTGCGCATTACTAAGATCTGTCGAATATAACGTTTATGATTGATGATGAACTAGCGGCGGTACTAGCCTCTTCCCAATAAGGGGGAGAGGTGGTCTAGTCAAATTATTGAGGGGGCTGCACTTTACACTTCGTGGGCACACACATATTGTAGTATTTATGAAGTTAACCAGCTTTAAGAGTAAGTTTTGTTCGTTGGGTGCAGGAACTTCATGAAAGGTTAAGACACAGTTTTGGGTAACTTCAGTACCAGCTAGCCCAAACCCCCGTGATGAACTAAAGATCGTGGTTCAAATAATACATTGTGCATGTTTTTATGTGTCTGTGCTAATTATAAGCATTAGTTCATGTACTTGTTGGAGTGAAGTTTGTAGTTCCATGTTATACATATTTAAACATAAGTACAAACCACTAGTATATCTTTCGTGTTACGTGGATGTTGTATGGAGTAGTGAAAGAAATACCATACTTCCATAAGCAAACAGTTGGGTAGCCAAATATTGAAGACATTTTACCATCTTAAAATTCCCAATCGTTGATATAGATTCTACTTTAGTGTACAAGCACGTGTTTACATAAAAAAAAACGATGTAACCGATTCTGAGGTAGTTAATTCACCGTGATATGTACTGGATTTACAATACAACGATTTATTCTGATTTAATCCATGTAGATTTCGGCAGGAGCTATTATGATGGTGAAGAGCAGATTCAACATCAACAAAGAGTGGAACCATCGTCGAGCCGATATACTCAACAACACCCTCACCTGGATGATTTTCGTTATAACTATTCTCAACATTTTTATATCCTCTTTTGGAGTTGAAGTGCCTCAAGTTCTGGTCAACTCAACTCGAAAATAAAAGCAGGTTGTACGTTACTTTAAATGTTCATGTACATTTTGGGCCAACCAAACAAAACACTATTTTACAAGAAGATTTATTACGTTCACAAGATCCTGGTCTAAGGAATCTGTTTGCCCGAATATAAAACAAAACAGACCACCCATGAGAAGGTGTTTCAGTAATACTATTTCGATCGGAATTGTCATTATAACAGTCAATACTACTTTTTAGCAAGTATAAAATCAGTTACGATTTTGTAGGATATATATTAATTCTATGACGCGATTCTCATAAGTTTGAGAAATTAGTGAGGCTTAACCAGTTTTTTTAAATTGCTTTTGCCCTCTGAATATTAGATTGAGTGTACCCGAATACATGCTTATAGTTGTTCTGTATCCCAGATACAGACAGGCTTGAGGACTTGTAAATCTAAAATTCGGACTTCAATCCCTGTGGTGGTCACAACATTATTAATTTATTGTGTAGTTTTGTGCTTAATAACAAGCATAAGAAAAGCAAAAGTCGTATCATTGTTTGTACGTCTTGTGTAAGATTAAGATCATTTTAAAGTTAGTGTACATAAACTTTTGTTGATTTTCTTTCAGATATGTACGTATTGTGTCTGTTTTTTATTCTGAATATTTTGATTTTCTTTGTATTTTTATTTTTATTAAATATAAGAACAGATTTCATAATCAACTTCCTCTACAACATCAGCAACTAGGTAAGTAGGCTTCGGAACGATTGCAGAGTCGTTAATCAAATGTTCAAGCTAAAAAGTTTCAACAACAACAACAATTAATTTTGAGGTTAAAAACTTTTCATTTCACAATATAAACAGTTCAGATAATTTTAATTAGAATGTTTGCCACTTTATCTGAAAATATGCAATAGAATAAAGATCAATATTTCGAATCATCGTGGACAGAACTCAAACAATATAAACAGTTAAGATAAGTTTAATTAGAATGTTTGCCACTTTATCTGAAAATATGCAATAGAATAAGGATCAATATTTCGAATCATTGTAGACAGAACTTAAACAATATAAACAGTTGAGATAAGTTTAATTAGAATGTTTGCCACTTTATCTGAAAATATGCAATAGAATAAGGATCAATATTTCGAATCATCGTGGACAGAACTCAAACAACATAAACAGTTGAGATAAGTTTAATTAAAATGTTTACCACTTTATCTGAAAATATGCAATAGAATAAGGATCAATATTTCGAATCATCGTGGACAGAACTTAAACTCTCGTTTCTCCTACCATATAAATTTTGTGGTAAATTCAACAATCTTCTCGTTAACGGTTATGAGATTAATACTTTTGCTGTATGTCACGAGCTTTCCAAAACTATCACATCTACACCTTTATACTCTAACTAGTTTAAGGTAATAATTAACACATTTAGCATGGCGACTACCACAAGTTTTACCTCCTCAGTATAGTTAATGCATGCTGTACAACAGTGACAGTTCTTCGTATAGTATAACATTAACATAGATTTCTACGGTATTTCCTTTGATTTAATCAAATTCAACTTGTTAATTGAAAAAGTAATACAGGCAACGATATTCCGGACCAAGAACAGCGATACTTTTATACCTTACAAATGTTATTTTCAATTATTTTTAAATGAAATACTAAAAATAATCAGAATGTCCCCAACCCTAAAAAAAATAATGGAAGCTCAAGAAGTTTTTCGCTCCGTACTAGAATTCGTCAGTTCAACTGGACGATGAGAAACAAAAATTCTTATAGCAATTTATATACGTAGTATAATACTTTAAATTAATTTTGAGCCCTGTAAGCACATCTTTGATTTAATCGTCTGATCAAAGACATTATTATTTTTTAATGCTTATGAAGCGACTGAATATAAGGATTTTTAAGTAATAAGAATGTCTACAGCATTACAAGTTAGTCTCTTGTATAAGCCTTCTTGGGAGAACTGGATAACTGTAGTACAGAAGTGAACAAAATGGGGCACCAAGATTGTAACGAGATAGCTAACGAGGCAGATGTCCAAATAGGTGTAAAGGCTATTGTTAAGAAATATGTTCCTCAAGCGGCTTACACTCACTGCAGGGCATATTCTTTGAATTTAGTAATTTTTCGTGATTGCAGGGAACCGCTTGTAAAAAAATGGCCGCCGTTCAGACCACTACTCAGCAAAGCGCCTTCTATAATTCAAAGGGACTTTATGAAATGATATAGACGCAAAGACAAAAAGGACGATACAAAAAAAAACAAACAAAAAAAAAACTGTGAATTTCGGTGAGCTATCCAACCTGACTCACTCGGAGCATTTCTTAGATCATAAGCTGTCGTTGCCCTAGAAACGTTGGAAAAGAATGGATGCGTAAAAGTAAGAAGCAATACTAGATCAAACATTTTTTTTTTTATTGATTGTTACACTGGTGACCGGTCCCCAGATTTTGAACCCACTGAATCCTTTATCAACAATACTACTACAGTGGAAACCTTTGTTTGTTTGTAATTAAGCACAAAGCTACACAGTGGACTATCTGTGATCTGCCCACTACGGGTATCGAAACCCGGTTTCTAGCATTGTAAATCTGCAGACATACCGCTGTGCCACTTCCAAAGTTGATTTGGTTCCAACAATATCAAGGGCTGTGGCAAGTCGTCGACAGCAATATTGTGCTAAAACACAAGTGGATAATTACAATCTATATTAGAAAAGGACTTTTTATTTTCCCTTGCTGGAACTGCGTTCGCTCGGTGGCCAATGAATGCTTCCACATCTTTCATATCCTGGCTACGCTCCAGCTTACAATACAAATATTGATTAAATTACGATTATTTGAAGTATGATTGCAAAAACATTATAGAAACATACCGAATTACAGTTAGGAGAAGTCTCCATGGTACAAGTATACTCAAGTCTTCAAAACAAGGCATTTGTCCTGGTCATGAAAATTTTATAAATCTAACATTAAACTGATGTTAAGAAATTCACAACTTTCAGAATATTACATGGTTTAGGCCTAACTCTAGCTTTAACCTTGCTTCAAGCATGTGGAATTAGGTGAAACCTTATAAATTTTAATAGAGAATAAGAATTTCAATTCAGTGAGAGTGAAAAAATATTTTTTTTTCAAACAGTAGCCTATACGATCACCCAAGTCTCATTATTAATTACTAACCGTTATTTTACCTACAAATATATACTAACAGTTAACTTTTATCCTTTTTTTCTACTGCTAATCTGCTGCTATCTTCAGGAAGCTCCTAAAGACCCAGGATCGATCCCAGCGACTACCAAAACATAAATTATCCTTCATAGGACTTCCCCGAAAAGTGCAGCAGATATAGGTTACTAACTATAACAATAATCGATAAATGACCGTCACAACCTTAATTATGAGCTTAAAAAAACTGTTTCTTATTCTACACGTTACAGATTGTTAAAAATTAAATCCAGTTCTATACGGTCATTTAAAAACACGTTATCCAAGATAAATCTTGAAGTACATGTTAAAAATAAAGTTGAATATTTGCGATTTAAATTGTAGACATGTGCTCTACATGTTTTTAAATACATAAAATATGTCACCATTACAGCCATGCACAGTATCGGGCCTTTATTTATCCAATCTGTTTATTCTTGTAAAATGCCTCTGCCCTAAATTAACTCCTGATCCATGTACAGAAAGATTGGGCAAGATATCAGCTATTTATAGTTGAAGTACACCTTAGTTGTAAGTAACCTGTCCAGCACTCAAACGGATCTACAGTATTGTTATCAACTCATCTACATCGATCTCATCAACAGAATCCTCGTTCTAATCAGATGTATAAATACATTCTGTTTATGTGGTGTTGGAAGGGAAAAATGATGAATCCTGATGACACTTTTCCTTTATCTTACGTTGGATTGCATCCCCAAGAAAATCCTCTTGCTTCCCACTCCACAAACCCTTCCAAAGCATTCAACAGTTGCTTCTATCAATACATGTGCAACTTTAATAGTCTATAGCAATGTAAGGTCTCACACCTCTCAAGACTAACTATGTAGGGGGCTTCCTTTAGCACTATTATAACGTTACAGTTCATATAATGTTTTACCACCAAAAATTTATGTTGTCTCAAACAGTCCACAGGTTGTAACAATAAACGCTAGATCCATGTGAAATGTAGGGTTAGAAAAGCCGTTTCTAGATATAAATTCCATTGGAAACAGCACCAATTCAGGCTACTAATGTTGTTATACTAAGCATTAAGTAGTGTACATTCCTAATGTGGATATACTTAGGGTTGTATCTTCTTTCATGTCTCATTTTCCCACATTTTACTCTTGTCAAGTTTACTGAAGTTCCTGAAAAACTTGCTAAAAGCACAACATTCTCTGCAAGCATCAATTCCAATATACTTCATGGAGAACTATACAAATCAGTAATCTTGTCTTCCCTATATCCTGCTGTGTTTTAAAGCACAGCTCTTAAGTATATTACTATCAATGCCACATTACCCTGGCATTAGCTTAAAATAAATAAAATGTTCAAAATTGTCTAGTTAGTAAAGCCACATATCCATTCCGTTTTGTTGTTTTATGATGCAGTGGCTCTTAATTGCACTTTCCATTTCTGCAAAAGGTTTTCAGTACAAAAAGTTTGCCAAGAGACAGTGCATGCATACTTCAAGGGCTTTAACATAAAAACGTTATTTAAAATCAAAAAGAAAAATATCTCAAAACTTAAAAGTTGCTGTTGGATGAACAAAATGACATAAAAGTTTCTGTGGAAAAATATTCAATGATCAAGTAAATTCTTAGAAACAAAAAAATCAAAAAGTATTCAAAATACTTAAGAAATGTATGAAAATTACTCAGTATTAAACAGATCCAAAATGCAGTATTAAATTAAGGATCTATACTTAGTGAATTTTTCATTTCTATGCTACTCATCTGTTTTATAAACCCGAAATCAAGCCATACTAAGATATATATTAAGTTACTGAGCCTGTTTTAACTTATAGAAATAATTCAACCTTTGAAGTACTTTACAGCTTATAATTTATCACCATAAAATGTTTAGGCATCTCTGAAAAAGTTTCACTATTGCATTATTTATTCACCTGAGGATCACCATAGGCAAATAATTGGGTAAACAGCCGGGTCAGAGATTCCTATGGTTCAGGCATAGCCAACCCTAATTTTGAACTGTGGATCAGATGGAAGGCAGACAGTAACACCTGCCACTTGAAGTAACTCTTCTTAACCAGAATAGTGAAATTGACTATCACTCTTATAATGCACCCACAACTGAAAGGGTAAATCATGTTTTGTAGCAACCATTTCTCAAACACAAGATTCTTGGATCATCACTCCAATATGCATAGCACTAGGCCATTAAACAAGTCACTCTTTATATAAAGGAATTAATATACAGTATATAACATAATTTGAAACATGTAATTAATGTGAAAGTGAAAATGTTTTCATTAACTACCATTGAAATTATTAATAAAACTTTACTATATTTCTGTTAATTCAAGTTAATAAAATAACACAAATATGTATAAAAACCACTATTTACAAATAGCACAATAACATATGTACTGTAAATAATATGGTGTGGATTAATTTAGTTGTATTTGACATGGATAATTTATACCATAATTTGCAACCAAAAAAAGGTGTCATGAATAATTAAAACATGGTCAACACTATCCAGACTATATTGCCTTTTGGATTTAAAAATCTGAAAAATTCAAGTATCTTTATTAAATTCTAAAAAAACATCATCACAAACTCATCCTGTACAGTAAATGCTTAGAACCAAATTTTAAATATACTATACAACTGTGCATTTCATGTGGCAGCAAACAAGCATTTATTCATTACAATTCTGATGTCTAACAAAAGTATTGTGGTTCAACTATAAAGTTTCATTATTAAAAAAAAACTACTATTCTTTCAATTAACTCTAACATCACATACAAACTCAAATTATGGTTTGTGATAGACAAGTTTTTACAATACTGCAAGGATAGCAGTTAATTTTGCTTTCTAGCTTAGATTCTGTTGGACTTTTATTTTAAGAAAAACACAAAAACATGGTAATAATTTTGGAGAATGAACAATCATTATTATACCAGTATTTTGTATAAAGAAAATTTAAACTGGATTTACCCAGGTAATGCAATATGCTAACTAAGGTCAAAATAACTGTATCACGAAGATATGAAACTAATTTAAGACACCTAGAAAAATGCTATTCAAAATGTACATTTAAATTTCTTGTATTATTTTCATAATGTAAATAAAAAGGAAAGGTGTAACTTCTTATATTTATCTCAAAGTTAATAAGTACTTTTACAAAACCTATGAAACAATTTGATGTAAAACCTTGTAGAGTGTATATTTTGTACGTTTTGTCCTATGAAACATTCTATTCAAAACAATCCATTATAACATTTACATTTTCTGGCTATTATGGAGTAAAGCAGAGGTACTATATGATTAAAAACTATGTCATTCTTTTTGCTTATAAGAATTATAATGCTTTTGGAAAAAAATGTTCATCACTAAAATTCTATTCATCAAAGTTACTAAGCAGTGCAATATTTTAGCTTTAAATATATAAATCTTGAAGTGAGGAAGAGGTTCATTATCAAAGAAACTCCTGTAAAATAAAAGATGCTTTTTGTACTAAATAATTACTCTGAAAATATACAGTACAAGTAAAACTGGCACAGGATTAAAAGAACTTAATATACGTCTTTAAAACACAAAATAAAAAGGCTGTTAGTTTCAACCATCTAGAATAGCAAACCATTAATATTATTTAAACTGAAATTCATTTTAAAAACACTTCTCATACATGTACCAAGTTTTCCAAGTAAAAAAAATTTATATGATGGTAAATGGGCAAATTTGTTTTCAGTCCTTAATATCTTCTTAGAAAAATTCACTTTTTTTTTATTCAAATTATATAAACAACTATTTCCTTTCATATTTTAGATTATTATAGCATTATATATCCTTCTATTAATTAGTGTATGCAAATGCTTATAAACTTAAATGATTAAGAGAAAATGAACACAAGAAAACATTTTCTATCAAACACTGCTATATCCCTTACACAGATTCTAAAACACACCCACACTCATATTCATGTTGTATTAAAACATGAATATATCATAAAATAGTTTTAAATCTTTTAGTTACATCATATTATCATATCTTCTGGGGCATTCTCATTCCTGCTTTGCATTTGAGATGATGGTAGGGATGAAGAAAGCTGGGGCACTGTTGGTGCCTAAAAATACAATATTAAATTAAATTTTCAGTATTTGGATGTAAATAAAGTTCAATGAAAATAGAAAATAACCCATCTCACAGAGGAAGGTAAAACCTAACTTCAAACAAAATAATAATTGAGCCATTTGAAAGAGTACAACATAGCAATTATGTACTTCAATCTGGATAGACATAATGAGAAATAGTTTTTCTCAGCTGTTTAACATTTCATTATTTTACACATTATTGATAACTAACCAAAAATAAAAGAACTTACATAATATTTAAAATAAAATAGAGAAAGTTTTGAAAACATAAGTATAGAAATTTAATTTAAATAACTTAAAAGTGGGGGTAAACTAATCATCTAAATTCAAATAAATGATTTAAAATAACAGGAGCCAAATGATAAAAATACTCAGAACTTAGAACAGAACAATTCATGGACAGCAAAATAGATTGTAGCGACTAAAGGAATAAGAACTTTCACTAGAAAAAAAATTAACAAACTCAGATCAGGATTACAAAATGCTGGCACCTTTGGAAACACAGATGAAATAGTAGAGCCTGGTAAATAGTGAGACCACATTCCTTGAATCTGTTAGAAACAGATGTGCAGTAAGGAAGCTCCAGTATGAGCCTAAAGACCTGCTTCAGTCTTAATGCACCAAAGTGGAGCCTCAAACAATTAAACAAGAAGTGATTTGACTATAAAAAGTAATATAATAGATCTGACAAAGTACCTGAAGTGGAAAAACCCTCCTACACCTCATCATAATATAAATCACTCTGTCAAATGTATTAGAAACCATTACAATTTGTTCATCTCTTCCAAGATTTTTTTTTATTGAATAATAACTTCCAGAACCTTTACTGAATCAACTGGGGCAGAGGAACATTATTAAAACTCAAATCCTCATTGACCAGTTCTCTAGATATAACCATATATTGAGACTTACTAATATGTAGATCCAGGCAGTTGTCAAGAAGCCAAACTGCAATACTTAACAATACATAATTCACAATTCTAAAATATTCAGCAAGAGTATTAGCCTGAATATTAATAACATTGTTGGCTTACAGGTTAAAAGTGTCACTTGGACATACTGAAAGTAAACAGTTTACATAAATAATGACCAAGAGAGGCCCAAGGTTTGAGTCGTGAGGAAATCCACAAAGAAGAGTAGAGAAAAGGGACATTATACCACAAACTGTAGTGCAACATTGCCTATTAACCAGATAGGTTTTTAGAATATTACAAATAATACTGCATATACAGTAATGAGTACACTTATTAAGCAATACTATGTAATTCACACATTATACATTATTAACAAGTTCAGTTAAGAGATCAATAATGGGATCAGAAGTAGATTCAACCACTGAGGGTAATACATCATTCCATCCAGCAGATGAAGCACTTGAGAGTACCTTAATGGCTACACGAGTTTTAGTCTTAGTTTAAAGAAGGAAGATAAAGAGACTGAGCTGCAGGCTTATCCTGACATTCAGTGTTTGTAGGAGTTACACACTGTCCAGAGAAAGAATTGTTAAAAGTATTATTAATACCATCAGGATCAGTAACACACACACATGTATATCTGTCTGTCTGTGCATGTGTAATATTAGCATTACTTTTCCAAGTTCTACCCATTTGTTTATCAATGGACTGCCAACTGGCATGTGCACAAAGTTCCCATCCTCAAAAAATTTATTGAAATACCTAGCCTTATGATCAGCAGTTTGACCTCTAACAAGCACCTTAAGCTTCAAATATTTGTTATTAGTTAAAAGATTATCATCCCTTTAAACAAATAAGTCATTGCATATGCCTAATCATACATAATAGTCACAGACATCCAAGGAGGATATCTAGTATCATTTAATTTAACAATTTGAACAAATGGAAAATGCGAGTTATAGAGCTTGCAATAAGTGCTTGAAAAATTAAATTAAATAAAAAAAAAGAGGAAAAAGCTAAATCAACATCAGGTTCTTCATATATAATAGAGCTCCAACAAGCTTACTCTTACAGAGCAGCTTATAAATATTCAAAAATTTTAAAGATTGCTTCAATTTATTAGTATGTCAATGTTTTGTCAGGACTTGTATATGCTGTTATATTAGTATGGACAGAAAATTATATTAATACAAAGGACAGTCTTGCAAATGCATTTAGAATACTTTAGGTATACATTAAAATTTATACATGTAACAAACAGATACGAAAATACCTAAAATCTAAATCATGTTCCCAGTACTCTACAAATTAACTTAACAAAAACTTGTGAAAACATTGTATATTTACTAGTATGTTAAATTTGTAATATATTTTTCTTCATTATATATTCAGGCCATCTTCAAACTCTGCCATTTCAAAGTTGGTTCCTCATCACCAAATTTGATTTAATGATGGCAATTACTTGAGGTTATGCAAATCCAAATGTTTGTCTTTGTTATCCCAAGTATATATTTCTAAGTTAAGTATGTTTCCTCACTTATCCACCACTATAAACCAAAATGTTTAATATTTTCGTATGAAACTTCTTGTAGAAAAATAATGTAACACTTTGAGTTAAATGTCATTCTTTTAGTGAAGTGCACTATACTTGTTGTGAAGTATATACCATCAGGACCCTACAAGTTAGCAATACTGTTCTATGGCACAAGTCAACCAGCAGTCATCAAAGCTTCAACCAAATACTACAAAGTTACACCTTTTCTCATTCTTGAACACAGTGATCTAGGTTCTTTGGGTAAAGTAGTTTCTGCTCTTCTATCCAAGTCACCAAAAACTATTGACAAGAACAGTTTTGACTTTTCTGATAACATTAAACCGAGTGGTGTCACTTTTCTAATGGAAAATGCACCTCACAGGATAGTACTTATGAAATGTGTATTAATCCTAGAACTTGTGCTTTTTGAAATGCAATAATATATATATAAAATTCTTCTTTAATGTATACATATCTTATAGCTGCAAGCTGCACAAAAATAATAGATAAAAACAACAATGTATTTTCGAACTGAACAAAACCAAAGTGACTTACTTCAAGAAATGTACTTCTGACAGGAGATGATGGGAGACTGCTTGAACAGTTGTACAAAAACTTTGTTGGTGATGATGCCAAACTAGGAGAACTAATTGAATATTCATTAACATGTGCTGGAAAAGATTCTCTATCCATGGGATGTTGTGATGGTGAGACTAGAATATTTTACAGAAGTTATAAAAATAAAACTTGCTTACTGTAGTTCACTTCATTACTATAAACACTTAGTATTTCAATACAAAATGCAGAATGCTTTTAATACAAGAACACTTGGAAATGAATAAATATTCTGAGTACAGGTAAACATGACTGAAATGATTACACTTATTAAAAATAGTGTAAATTTTATGCTTTAGAGAAGAATCTAAATGTTATTAAATACAATAATTTAATAGAGACATAACCTTCGCTCTATATTATTATTAATCACAGAAAAACTAAGATAATCACCAAGAGAAAAAAAAATGTTCCAAGTTGGACCATAGTAGGCTTGCACTCCAGCTAAAGCAGAGTACCCTTATTTACCAACATCATTGGAAACATTACCTTAAATAGTTCTATCTTATGTACATAATACTTCTAATTTTATTCTGTTCCTTCTATGAAAAGTCCAAAGTTGCTGCCCAAGAAGGACTATTATATGTAAACCAACACTCGCGATATTTAAACTTGCATAATCCATATACTAATTTGTTGTGAAAAACCTATATATTGTAGTTATATCCATTAAAACAAGTTATACATTTCATAGGATAAAAATCCAGATTTTATGCTTACTACCTTGAATAATGGCTTGAACAAAGCATTCGCATTTACCAATAATGGTGTAAAACCATAATCTGTAAAAACTCCAATACAAAATCATTAAGTGTGGTATCCAAGTACACCAACATCCAAGTCTAAAGTATCTAGAGAATACAGATTTGGGAAATGTTACACACGGAATATGTCAAACACTGACACCAAAGAAAGAACAAAAGTGAACATATACTAGTGATATGTAGTGCATTTTACTTATTGGCTAGCTTACAATTTCTGTTGGGACTTTTACCAGTGCTGGGATGAAAAGGAGTCATTCGAACATCAAGACAAGAGAGATAGAAGTAAGCAACAAAAGCGATCTAGGCTAGTGTGGGTATCCCATTTTTACAGCCAGCAAAATCTTTAACGTGGTACTACTGTACATTCAGTTCTAATACCTCAAACCACTTTCTAGAAGATGCTGCTTTAATTGTTTGAACAGGCAAACTTCCTACAAGTTCACACAAAAACACACGTTCTAGCTTTAGATGTAAGTTGCAGCATGTATAAAAGGATTAGCGCATGTTTAGGACCTTTTAATATCCAATTAACAAAAATGTCTTAAATATATGCAGACCTATACAAAAACGTAGAAAAAAAAGAAATCAGAATATGCCTGCATACAAAAGTATTCTATACTAAACATGAAAGGACAAAATTAGTAGCTATTTCAGCTATGACATAAGCACTGTTACATAACTCCTTATAGAAACAACAGAGTTTAAAAGATTTGTTGAGTTCTAGGACTAAGTAGTTCAGTCTTTTTTTTGATCAGGCAAACACTTGAACTGTACATCACCACCCACAATGTTACTTCATGCTGGCAGGTTGGGATGAAGTCTTTAAAACTAATGGGCAGTTTACCTTTGTCCTCTCGTGAATGTAATAGACTACCAGGTAATTCACTAGAATTATGGATCCATTAACAAATTAAGATTGAAAACCCTTGTCAACAACATGTGATGAGTTAGAAGTTCAACAAACAATAAAGTTAAATGTCAAAATCAATTCGACTATGACCTGACCTTATCCTGGAAAAAGTTTTCTGGATATGGACTATATGGTACACATGCCATAATTTACTTCACCCATGGAGAATGTGCTCACCACTATGACGTCACAGCATATCTGACCTGAGTGCTGGCGAATATTTCATTCACATAGATTTATATGGTACAAGGCACATGCAGCTACAGTAAACCAGACTTTTGACTATGCCAGCCCATGCTAACATTTTACCAGTCAGCAAATTTCATTATTTTACAAGCACATAACATTCTCTCATCCTAACATTATGCAAAGTCTAAAGCATTTTCTGCCTTAGAGCTCTGGAAGCCACTAGCTGCTTCACATGTTGGTTATCACATCTCATTGGTTCATATTACAGTACAACAGGCCACCCTACATTTCCAGCCGGCTGTACATATACCAAATGGTTCTAGGACAAATGCCCCCACAGGAAAATTACCCCTGAAGCCATATCTTCTTATATTAATATAATGGACTAAAATAGGAATAAATAACACATTTCTTATCTTTATAAAAGAATGAATTATCTAAAACTGTTTAACCTTCTTACCCTGGCTATCCTTTACTGTGCATGTCATGAGGTTTTAGTGACTTACGTTCAAGTTTGAATTCAAGTACTTTTTTGTTTATGTTATACCAGTTAGTAAAATTGTGGCTAATAATCCATATTTTAACAGCATACAAGTTTTAAGTTCTTAGCCTTACAAGGCAATATGTAAAAAAAAATCCTGAATTTCCCCTACAAAACTACAATTTGTTGGACGTTTTGTGAACTTACATTATATAACTTTGCGTAGTTCAACATTTTTATTTTATTACAATAAACAAAATTTAACACGAAACCTGTGTTATTAACATGAAACCTGTGTTATTTTCTCCTACTTAAACAGTTTTAGACAGTTCATTCTTCTATGAAATACAAGAAATGTGTTTTGTTTTCCTATTTTAGTCAGTTATATGAAATATAATAAGATATGGATGAGGGAGAGAGTTGTCTAGGGTGCAATTTTCCCAACGAGAGCAGTTGTCAGGTTACTATGCCAAATATTACATTCATCCATACTATGCTCGCCTGTTTGCAACAAGCACAAACTACTTTACTGCATGTCAAGTAGCACCCAAGATAGGTCAGGGTCCTTTCAGATGCTGTTTCTAGAGCTCATGACTGGTCATTTGTGGTTTCCATACAAAAGAATTGTCGCTGCTCATATGGTTCATTGTTATTGTTGCTGCAATGGCTTTAACTGTTACATGTTGTTCAAGATTAAAACATTCAAAGAAAAAGACATGACCTCACATGTTGGCAAGATAATCCAGTGGCATTTCAACACTGCCGACCTTGGTAGTATTGTGTAAAAAAGTCATAATCTTTCAATATTGTTATCCAATATACAATCATACCTTCAGGAAACTTAACAGTCTTTAGTAATTTCACTGACATATTATCAACATAAATGGTGAACTTCTTACCATATTAATAGTTGTGGTAATGTCTGGTAACTTCTACAACTAAGAGCAGTTCTTATTTGTCACAGTATCAGCGCTCGCATGAGAAACCAACATACAACTTGCATACCAAATCAGTTACTCCATGCCTTCCCAAACTTACAACAAAACAACACCAATTCCACTATCACTTGCATCTGTATCCAGGATGAATGGACAATAATAACAAAGATAAGCCACAATTGATGTTCCACCAAGGCACACTTCAAGGACTGGAATATACATCTTCACATTCCAATATCCATACAAAGCATGCATCAACCTTAGTCAGTGCAGACAAGTGTGTAGCCATTTTGCCCATGAACCATTGAAAATGTAACATGCATGTTTCTCATTTATTAGAAGTTAAGAGCCAGTCCTGGACCACTGTAATCTTCAGCAGGATAAGTGGACACTCCAACTATACCACCAATTTGATCAAGAAACTGCACTTCAACATTTAAGAGTGTGCATTTTTCAGGTTTCAATTTCAAGCGAACATCCTTGATGCACTGGAATACTACTCCGAGCTGCAACAAATAGTAACTATTTCATACACACAGATGAGAAATCTCTTTCATTGCAGTCTTCCAAACGTACATTGCACCAGCCTCTCGAAAGAAGCAAACACATTACACAGGCTGAAAAGTATAAAGCAGAATTTATATAATCCTTCTTAAGTGATGAAGGCAGACTTAGATCTACTTTTGTTTTCCAGTTTGAATTGCCTTCATCCAGAATCCATATCTTGTGTACAAACCAATATATGCCTTCCAACATTTCCAAACATTTATATGTGCACAGTAGAGGATGGTATCAACTTCGGTTACAATATTAACCTGTATAAAGTCCATACAGAACCTTTGTGTTTATTTCTTCTTCAACATCACTGAAGATGGCCATGCAGTCTTTGAGGGTTGTTTTACTCCTTAATTCAACATACGCTCAATTGCATCACTGAAGAAAATGCCTGCACAGAAGACTTAGACACATGCCAGGGCACATCATAGTGAAAAGGTTCACAATTAAGAGTTCTAAATAATTCAGAGAAATATACTGTTGCTAAAAGTGTTACAAAAATAGTAATAATAAGAGCTCTATAGAAATAAGTCATGCCAATTGTTCAGATATTAAATCAAAGAACAAAGATCTTTCTGCCCTTAAACATGCACTTCTATATAAAAACAGATGTATGTACACTATCACATAACAGATAAGTACATACTAGAGAATGGATTTGTTGGAATTGGAACACTCCATGGAGGCTGACCTAGATGGCAGAAGGCATCCATTTGTTGAGTTAGACTGAGGATTCCTCCCTCTGCTACTGTAACTATAACCCAAATCACTTCTGTAAAAAAGTGCAAAATTATTCAACTAAACATATGTTCTTGGTTAACATCAAACTGAAAATTCAGATTAAACTATCAAAGTATTAGCAGGTTACATGGAATACAAGCAGAGTAAATTAACAAATGTCTTTTCTTTCTAAAAATCAAGTTTGAGTTTTAACCATAACGTATTCGATCAGTCCAACCTTTTAGCTAGGAAGAGATGGACTACAATGGGATTTTCCAATTAAAATTTATTTGGGAATTAACTTTTTTTCATGCATAAATTTAACATATGATTAATAATGAGTAGAAGGCCCAGATGAAAAGTTTTGGAGTTGGATACGACCCACAGCTGGGCCATCAGTCAGACAAAGATGTATTACATATTTTTAATATCTTCATTAAAAACATGTAGTTTTTAAGTCAGTTTACAGATTTTAAGCAGTATCATAACCATGCTAAATACAAAGGGACCTTACATAACTCATACATACAAGCTAAATTTCTCAATCTACATTATACCAACATGTTTATAAGAAGTTTAAGACAAAAAAAACCTCAATAAAATAAAACTATGCTAAAAACCTTAAAGAAAACAAAACGTTTTTCATTTTTTATCCTTTTCCTTAGATACCTTCAGTCGGTATATCATTTTATAAAACATGTTTCTTATCTAAAATATATGATCCACAGTACACAAGTTTATTATATTTTTCTTCCCCTCTTTAATTTGCAATCAAATGTGAACAAATCACTATTTAACTACCTCAGAGATAAATACATGTTGGATGGAAAGACAAAATAGGGTGAAAAAATATGCAAGATTTCTCAAGGGCATAGCGTACATATACTAATAACAATAAAAAAAAAAGAGGACTTTATAGGGATGTAGTGTTACATTGTAATTTTATAATAGCTTTGTGCACCTACCTCCAAAATACTGTCCAGTTGCTGTGCTCATCCTCCATTGGCCTTGATAAATACCTGGCCGATCTGGACTCATCATTTCTATGGACACATCAGCCGCTTCTTTAGGTTGCAAGGGTTCAACTATAGCTCGGTCCTCAAGGCCCAGGTGATGACCATTTGTAAACTTAAGACAACATCCTGGTGGCCATGGCTCATTTCCTGTTATCAAACAATAAGAAAAAAATCATTTATTAGTTTTGCATTAAAATGTGCAAGATGTAGCACCACATTAAATTTTATAATTCATATTATGAAACTAGCAATACTTTTTTAAAAATAGATAATTTACAGCATAATTTCTACCTTGTTTGGTAACTATATACATATCTTGTTTTCATAAAAAGCAAACAAATTAATGCTTACAACTTGTACATAACCCACTATTAACCCTGCATTAATCTTCTGGAAAAACTGTCTATAGTCACTCTACCGAGGTCCGAGTGAACCATATCATAAAAAAATTCAGTTAAAAATATTTAAATAATAATAAACTATAATTCTGTAACTGAAAAACACTAACACTCAAAATATTTTCCTTTATTAATCAATAAATGAACATTGAATATGACAACGTGTTTCTTTTTCTACCACCTAAACTAAGTGTAACAATTTAACACAAACTAACTGAATACTGAAACTACAGAGAACAACAAACATGCATGTGCTTTCATCGGTTGGCACTGATGTTTACAAAATATCTGGGATCTGTGAAAACCCCAGAAGACTAATGTGGGTTAAAACTGGTTCCCCACCCCCTACATTGCTTTTGTACAAATCTCACTTCACTTATGAAATATATTTGTTGTTGTTTTATATATGCTTGCATTATATTCAAGGCTGGAACAAAAACAACAGTAGTTATATATATGGAAGAAAAATAGCAGGTAAAGGAGAGTTTGGCTACAAACATTATGCAAACATACTAAGCCTGTTTTTTTTTTTTTTTTTTT
>NW_013665634.1:1158693-1160851 GCF_000517525.1 Limulus polyphemus | reverse complement strand
CTTGTAGAAGAATATATATATATATCTATATATACATGTAATAAGTATGGATATACTTGTGAAATGGATGATCTGTGTTAAAAATATGATGTTTGACATGTTTGAAGTTAGGCACAAAGCTACACAATGGGCTGCTTGTTCTCTGCCCACCACATGTATCTAAACTCGGTTCTTAGCATTGTAAGTCCACAGACATAATGCTATGCCACTGGGGGCTAAAAAGATATGATTACTCTCAATACTAAATGTGCCTACATAGATGAAAATTACACATCAGTCAAAAGTCACATTTCATATCCAGCTATTGCCACATGCAAGAGCAAGAAAGATCCCTTATTAAACTACATGTACTTTAAAGGAATCTCAACCAATTAGACTAGACTGAAAGAATCAAACAGAAATAAAAGTAAAATAAGTTTGTTATTTTGAACCCATTTAAACTTTACGTTATTATAAAGCACATGTATATCCTACATCAAGGCTGTCTTTATAAAACAAGTATTAACACATCTTAATCATAAAAATTCAAACAGGAATTAATAATTAGAATTTAAAAATAAATCTAATTCACTCAAAATACTTATGAATTTGGTTCATTATGAATTTCACACAAAGCTACATGAGGGCTATTTGCACTAGCCATCCCTAATTTAGCAGATAGACTAGAAGGTTTGTTTGTTTGCTTGTTTTGAATTTTGCACAAAGCTATATGAGGGCTATCTGCGCTAGCCATCCCTAATTTAGTTGTGTAAGACTAGAGGGAAGGTAGCTGGTTATCACCACCCACCGCCAACTCTTGAGCTACTCTTTTACTAACGAATAGTGGGATTGACCATCACATTATAATGCCCCCACAGCTGAAAGGGCGAGCATGTTTGGTGTGATAGGGATTAGACTAGAAGGAGGGCAGCCATTCAACACCACCCATAGTCAAATCTTGGGCCACTCTTTTACCAACAAAAAGTGGGATTGACCATTACATTACACTGCCCCTACAGTCAAAAAGTTGAGCATGTTAGATGATGGGGATTGAAACCTGCAACCCTCGGATCACGAGTTGTATGCCTTAACCACTAGCTCATGCCAGGCTCCAATACTTGTGGAACAATGGCAAGTAACTTGCATATGCACATTATTGATAATACAATTTTTCAATGTTTTTGATTACCAAAAACTTGTATAGTGATTGTTATGTAGTGAAAAGAAATTTGTTTAATATTTTGAATATATAAAATGTCACACTTATGCAAAAGTATTAAACTAGTTTGAATGTGCAAGTTGATGTTTACAAGGCACTATCATATTTAATTCATTAAAAGGCAGGGGAGATTTACAAAACAAAAAACACAATATGTTGATTTTAATATGTACATAAAAGCAACATGTTGCACATTTCAAGAATATAATGTTTATAAGTAGCCTGGTATAATGAAAATTTAGTACAAACTTTGTAAATTGGTTGTAATACACTGTACTGCACTTTTGTTCAATAATGTATCTTGTTAGGGTTAAATGATGGCTGGTATATGTATAATCAAATGTAGTGCAATATTTAGCAGATAAAGTTTGCATCACAAACCATTAATAACCAATATACACTGTGCTCAGGAATAAATTACATTTAATATAAAAAATACATGTATGTATAAGCTGAAGTTACTCATAACTTATTTATACACAATTCTCAACCAAATACAATAGCTTTGATAAGTATCAACCCAGTTAGACTGAACTAAAAAAAAAATCACCAGAATAAATCTTAAACTAGTTTGCCACTCAACTTCAAGTTTTGTTACTTATTATGAAATTCATGTATATTCCTCCTTGTGGCTATCCTTTAAACAAAGCAGTATACTAAGATGATAAACCTATTTAATATTCTATAATGAAAATGAAATATAAAGATAAACAATTTGAACAGTTTAGGCAATACCAGAGTTTTGAATTCTCCATGTTTTTATAAACCTAGTGCTGGGAGGCACAGCCTCTCCTTCCCCAATAGTGACATCTCTTACAAAGGACATTGAAGGTAGTCTATCTAAAGGTGCATCAATGTCAAAGAATGAACATGCAGCTGCCTGAAGATTCCTATTTATAAGAGAAAAAAAACAAAAACAAAGTTAACTATATCAAGTACACAATATAAGAAGAAAAAAAA
>NW_013665634.1:1146921-1158473 GCF_000517525.1 Limulus polyphemus | reverse complement strand
AACCAAAAAAAAAAAAAAAAAAAAAAAAAAAAAAAAAAATATATATATATATATATATATATATATATAAACACACACACACACATATATATACACCATTAGAACGGGTAATCTCTTACAATGGAAAAAAACCTTTTAGTTAAAACTCCCTAATAATAAATAATAATCTGTATGTCTGCATTTAAAAAAGTGCTTGCGACTTTGATGGATAGATCAAATAACTTTCTAAACATGGATTTGCCCCTTTTTTTACATTACTATATCCAAAGACCTTTAAGAATTTTGATCACCACAGGAGTAGAGTTTGGAGATTTAATCAATTAATGTATATAAATCACTACTCATGGGTAATGTCGCATAAACTAATCAAAATTAGCGTTTTCATTATTACCTTATTATCATTTGATTATTCCAACAACCAATTAATTGAAATTCTGATTATATAGGCTGTCACAAAAATAAATCAACTAATCTAAATTAGGGTTTCCAATTGTTACTTTTTAATTGCTTTTTCTTTAACTTCAAGTTGTTTTAACATTGGTGATTTAGGAGGAGAGTTGCTAATGGTTTGTGGATTTTGGGTTTGATTCCTGTTGCCATCAGTCTTACTTACCCTACCTTTGTTATGGCAAAGCTGCTGAGGCTATCTGTTTCTGTTCCCAGTTCTTAACTGCTGATTAGAGTGAAGGAAACCAGTTAGAACACCCACATACTTTTGTACATATCATGGTTGAGGAAAATGTACCATTTGATCAATCAAATGTAACCCATTAACAGAGCCATCATTTAATTGATTAGCAGTATTTACTAATCACCCTGCTATACACAGAAACAGATCATTTTACTTTCTACATGTTCATGCCTTTTAATTATTTTAACTTTTCCTGGAACAAAATCCTTTTTAGGGTTTATCTTCCATATGATGATGTAAAACGTCAAAACTGAAATGATACACTTAATATTAAAATTCAGTAGCTATATGTACATGGGTATATTCAAATGAATGGAATTCAAACATATGTTCTTGAGGCAAATTTTCTCCAAGTTTGAAAAGCACGATACATTACAAGACTACAGAAATTAATGAATTTACTGAATTGTTAGTAACATTGTATTCCACTGCTTGTTTACAGTTCATTTCATTACAGGTCCTATTATTTTACTTTTTACACTTATGCAGATTGTTTTGCATTGTTAACTTGGTAAATAGTTGAACCTCACATATTGAATTAACACACACATAACAGTGATAAATAATTCTAAAGTATATTTTTCTTATTCCAAAAAACATCCAAAACAAATTCTCTCTACATAAAGTTATGTTTAAATAACGTGTTAAGCTTAAATTGTATGATTAATAATGCCTACTGTTGAAGTCATGCTATAAACACACATAACTACAGTATACATGAAGATATTCCCTATGCAAGATAAGCACAGGAAACATCCAGGAAAAAGTAAAAATAAATAGTTGTTGCAGTCTAACAGGCAAAATTGTTAATGAAACAGTGTACATATACACTACGAATAGCTTACATGAATTGAAACATGGCCTTCCAAGACATTCTTGTGAAAAGGAAACAGTTCATAATGACTGCTTACTGTTCACAAGTTCATTAAGATTACAAGTATATGAAGTTTGTAAAATACCTTCCATGTAATAAATGCAACTATTATTTGTACTAAAGATAATGATTCACTTGTATTGGTGAAATTCTACAAGCAAAATGTAAGAATGAATGAGTTCTGAGTAATATACTTTAATAATAGAGATAAGTAGTCAAGGTTGTACATAAAGACTGTTTGCTATCTCTCAGTAATACATGTACTAAACATTGGTACACTGCGAGGTATGTGCATGGTCAGACTCACATGTCCAACACTGCAGTTTCTAAAATACACACTGTAGGATATCTACTTATGAATGTAGCATAAGGCTTAATGTACTACACTAATGGATGTAAGAATAAACAATTTTTCCCTGTACATGTAAAAATCATAAAGCATAACAAAAAAAAGACTAAGAGCCTCTCTTATGTTACTGATTATTGGGAATTGTTTCTTCATATCTTAAGTAGACATTTACTTATTCTTTAATAAATGCTTATCTCACATGATTCCTGTGCAACTGTTTTTATTTGACAATTATTTACATTTTCAGCAACTCTTACTTTATGTACATGGTATCTATATAGAAAAAGCAATTTTTTTATGTTGGTTAAAAAGTGAAAGTAATAGATGGAATATTTTTGAGGTCCGAAACCGAGAAATTTGATCAAAATACTTAACATTTTCTAGAGCAGTACTTGAGTTAAACAAATAGTTAATATTTTGTGTGTCCCCCCCCCCTCTGTTTTAACTGCAGACAGTCTTGCAGGCATTGTTGCAACATATTTAATCAAAGTGTCCTTTCCTTGAGATTTCACTCCAAATGTCTCTAATACACTCCCATAAAGTTTCTTTGGAAGTAACATTTGATTTGTCAAGTTTTTGATCAATCAAATCCCAGATATGCTCATCTGGGTTAAGATCCGGGCTCTGTGGGGGACATTGCATCGTTTGAATGACTCCAGCAGCTTCTTTCTTAGCTAAGTAATTTCTGCATAGGTTGGATGAGTATTTGAGGTCATTTTTTTCTTGGTAGTAGAATCCTTTACCAATAATACGCAAACCACTGAATATACCATGATGGATCAGGATCTGATGGTACTTGCACTGGTCCATTATTCTATCTATTTTGCAAAAATCTCCTGTCACATCAGAGGAAAAACACCCCCAAACCATCACACTGCCTCCTCCATGCCTTCTGTTAAGTTCTATGCATTGAGGTAAGTATCTTTCACCTTTCTTCAGCCGGACGTACAACCTACGCTTTGAACCAAATATTTCAAACTTGCACTCATCCATCCATAACATCCCTTTACAATCATCAACTGTCCATTTTTTGTACTTTTTAGCAAATTTCAGTCTCTTGACAATATTTGGAGATCGTAGTACAGATTTTTTAATTGCTACACAACCAAATATTTCATTCTCGTCGAGTCTTCTTGATACTATAGTTCTGTACACTTTTATGTCATTTAGTATATGGTCGTTTATCTCATGCTTAAGATCAGTGGCAGTCTTCCTTCTGTCCCAAAGGCTGTATGAACAAAGATACTTAACATCAGTATCATTGCCTTTAGGTGTTCTGCCTCTTCCTTTCCTATTTTCAAATTTACCTGTCTCAGTCTCATGATCTAGGGTGTACTTGACAGTGTTTGGGGAGCCTTTCAAGTCTGCAGCAATTTGTTAGAGTCTAACCAGCATCACGTAAAGCTTTTATGAGAACTCTCTGCTCTACCGACAATTCTCTATGCTTTTTGAGCCTTGGCATGACAACAAAACTTATATAGTGTAAAACACTGTTATTAATCAAGGTTTATTTGTGGAGTGCTATGAAATTGATTTCTTCTAGTATATACCAGTACTATATGCTATCTCCTTGCTAGCTTCTTTCGATATAGTTAAGACACTGCATGGGGTACCACGACAGTAATTTCAGACCCTAAATTTGATCAGTATGTCCATTCAAGCAGAACCCTTATGACATGCCCTTGGTACAAGTATATGGTAATTCTAAAGAATGATAAGTATTCTCACTCTGGTTCATTCAGTTGTCAACAGGGATCAGTGAAGCTTCACCATAGTGTTGAAATTTATATTCTGTAATGGCATGGAAGAATGGAAAGAATAACAATATATACTGTTGTCCTAACACTTTTGCACAGTACTGTATATCATTAGTTTAGAGTATTTTAGTTAGATTGGTCAGGACAAGATTATCAAGAAGTTTACTTTGTGGGGGAGCATTGAAAGATTAGGACTAAAATTTGCTTGTCAGGTGCTTATAGTACATTACAGAATGTGTCGACAGTTTATTTGCTGATACCAAGGAGTATTCTGTTTTTGTATTGCATGTAAAAGCAAAAAAGACATTGGAAATCAGAAGAGCTGTTTAACTTTGAAAACATATAAAGGACTCCTTTAGAAGTTTAGGAATAGATAATAGACATGTAGCCTTTACAGGCTAGATACAGGCATGAATTACTTAGCAGGATCCATGCCATACATTTACTTCAAGACTAAAAAGTTAGTAACTTATCAGCAATTGCTTTAGAACAAGACATCTTTCCACTAGCTCCTGTTAAAGTGTTATCTTCTGTAACAAGAACTTAGAGCATCATACATCTTTCTCACCTGGTATCAGAGTGCATGAACAGCATCAAGTCTACTTTCTCCATTGCAGGTCACTCAGTCTTAATAATTAAATGGCATACATGTACAATATACAGCAGCAATACTTCCCAATACTACAAGTTAAAGTTGTACATATTTCTGATTTTGATTAGGCTGAGAACATCATCTTGTTGCAACAGTTGTTTACATCTTTCAACACAAGTTACTGATTTTTTTTTTTATAAACTGATATTAATGCTCCATTTTTGTTTACTTTGGCCTGGTAAGTTTTCCAGAAGCAGCGGTACTTCAAGTTTGCTGGGAACATATTTGAAATTTGATCATACTGATACTGCTGCAATTTTCTCTTTCAATTCCAAAAAATGAAGAAAATACTCATTGATACTGACCTTAGCAGGCCCGCTGACAGGGGGGGGGGGGCAAAAGGGGCAACTGCTCAGGGGCCCAAGTGAATGAAACCTGGTTATGCCGTAAAGCATCTTTAGGCTATATCTTCATTTAATGATAAAAACCATAGTTTTTAGCTTTGCTTTGCATATAGACGCTTGATACATTAAGAACGACTGAAATAATAATTTGAGTAATAATTAATATGTGTTTGTTACTTTATAGATTTAATAGATATTTGTTATTTTATTAACATTTTTATGCTTATACTGTGAGGTAAAAACAGCTGCTGCTATGATTTTGTCTGGTTTATGAGCTCATTGCTGTCCTAATTTAGGATCTTCTTTTTAATAAATTCTTGAAAATGTTAAAACAGAGAGAGAGAGAAGGGGGGGGGGGGTCTGTCGAGGATGTTTGCCTTGGGGCCAGTGCTGGCTCTTGATGTTTCTGGACCTTAGTATTTTCAATCAAAGTCATAGATGTGAAAACAGAATGATCTTTACCATCTGTTTTGCATGGTTTATCTCTAGCATAAAGTTGATCACAAAGAAGTAATACTTGGTGCTTCTAGCAGTATATGTAATCACCATAAATAGTCTACATCTTAATGAATAACAAACAACTCAACTCATTATGGACCTTTGCCTTAAAAGTTTAATCTAAGCTTAGTTTTGGTATAAATTACAAGAAAAGGTAATCTTCAATTTTAGCCTCAATAGATGAGTATGTAACTTATAAGCAGTTCAAAGTTAATTTATTACTGAAGTGCAACTTGGCCTTAAGACTTCAGAATTTAAAAAAATATGTTATGACATAACAAATTATGACTTAACGTTTGTTTGTTTTTGTACAATAAATGTAGCAAAAAACAAATACACACATCTGTAAGATTAAAAAATCACAGGGGCCTGCAGGAATCGAATTTCCACTACACAACAGTGGTTACTTCCACTCCACCCCTCACACAGCCACATACAAATACGACTACATTTCCCCTTTTACTGTTTTAATTTAAATTGTTTTAATATTTCAAGGTTCTATTTTCAGTTTTCACTGTTTAAACTTCTCTCACAAAATTTCTGAAAAGCAAAATTACTTCAATTATATTATTTAACGAAAACGTTACTAACAGTAACTCTTTGAAGTCTTTCTTACTTCTAATGTTCTATTTCTAAGTTCTAACAGTAACAATACAAATTAATATGAAGTTGAACTTCGAAACTTCATATGACATCATTACACTTTGATTCTTGTACTGTTGTAGTTGGAATTATAAAATTTTAACTTACCAGTTGTTCATATCCAGAAAGAAAGCACACCCTGCCGCGTTCAGCTGATTACCTAGAATTTTCTGAAGCTGAGAAATTAAAACATCACGATCAGTTGTATTTAGGCAACTAAACTGTTGCAATAAATTATTATCCAAATCGCTATCAATTTCCATGGCGCTGCGTTTTTAAATCTGAGGCTATATTACATTAAATCTGTTAGGGGGGTGGTGATAAGAACAAAAAATTCACACAATTGTGTGGGTGGAATATCAACGTATTCTGTCAAGTAACCGTTATACACAACGGTATAGTAATGTTGTAAACTACGTCTTTTTGTGTGTGTTTTTTTTTTGTTGTTGTTGTTGTTTTAGTTCATACCTTGGCATTGTTTTTGGATAGAGGGAGCTTCTTACGTTAGTAATGAAAGCGTAGCTAAATAACTATAATTTTATTGAAAGTTTAAAAAACGATTTGAACAATATTATGTATCAGATATAAAATGTGAGTTAGTTGAGACTAGAAGATATTCTTTGATTTGTGAGTCTGTTACACTAGTTGATTGAATTAGTAAGATAAATATACGTTTCAACTGTAAACAAATTATAAAAAAAATGCTTTCAACTCCATCCTAACCAGAAAAACATGATTTAACATATATCCAAAATTTAAGACTGTTTGATGTTTGTTTGGAATTAAGCACAAAGCTACACAATGGGCTATCTGTGCTCTGCCCTCCATGGGTGTCGAAACCCGTTTCCAGCAGACATACCGCTGTGCCAGTGAGGGGCATCTAAGATTGTACCTTGTTACGAAATGTGTTTTTTTTTATACTTATTGACTACTTTTCTTTTCATTAATTAAAAATAACATTTATTTTTCACCAAAGTGGTAAATTTTGCATATGAGCAACGTTGCTTTGGTATTTTTGCGTGGCAAATCAATTCTGAAATCAGTTTCCGATCAGATTACTTGTTTCGTCCTTAAAAAGGCATAATTTGATTTTGGTTGTATGAGTATAACGTAACAGGTATTTTGCAGATAGGTCTCGACTCTAGCCTAATATGCTTCATAAAATTGATGATTTGGGTGTTAGGGCCCATTTTCGTGATCACTGTGGCCCTGATCTATTTGTTCTTTCACCCAAATTTAATGTTCTCTAAACCTATAGTAGACTTTCCTAGTCTTTTCAGAGTATCTGGTTTAGATTGGCCAACAAAAATTATATCCAACACAAGCTCTTTTATCGTTGACTTCAAATGAAAGATCGCAAAATATTAGATCTTTTAAGATCAAAAACAAAACTCAGTTATTTCTGAAACGTAGTGATAATAAATAATGTCTTTACTCATGATGTTAGAAAAACATATAGGTTCAAGAAATCAATTCAAAACATAGATACGAAATCCTATAACCCGAGAGCTTCGAAAAAAAGTGGGCCTGTTTGCGCCTGAAGAAGAAATATCCACCTTTCGAAAGCGCTCGGGTTAATGAGTTTTGTATCTTCGTGTTTTCACACTTTTCCAAATTATCTAGATCCACCTCTTCGTCGAAGATTGAAACATTTAAGCCGTAGAGACCTTTGTAAGTTTGGCAAACAATTGTTCGGTGAAATCCATTTTTCCTGCCGATACACTTATCTCTCTCTCACATGAAGTTTCACAAGAACATTTTACAGTCTTGAGTGAAAGGGCTGATGCAGGTACTGAACTGGTCATGATTGTTTTCAACATCTGATTCTGAAGCTTCCACCCCAACTCTCAGGATCGATCTCAGAATGTTCCTGGACTTCAAAGTATACAGGCATGGAATGGTACTTTGCTGATGGTCGAGTGTGTGTGAGGGGGTAACTCCTGTGGATGTACAAAGAAAGAGAATATTGCTACTTGTCTCTGAAGTAGTTGATGACGAGCTAAATCAAAATCAGAGTTTTTTGTATGCCTTTATAATAACAGGGGAGTGGGGGCTTTTATCCTTCATTAACAGCTTCATTTATGCTTGCAGAAGTTTTGGGAAATACATTTCGTATTTCCCAGAACTTTTTGTTTTCCACGAGAAACTTAAGGGGCTTCCCTTTACACATATCATAAAGATAGGAAATTATATCACAGCCTAGCATGGCATGACAAAAGGTTAAGACAGAAAAGTTTGGTTTGAATTTCTCGCAAAGTTACACGAGGGCTATCTACGCTAGCCGTCCCTAATTTAGCAGTGAAAGACTAGACGGAAGACAGCTAGTTACCACCACCAACCGCTAACTCTTGGGCTACTCTTTTATCAAAGAATAGTGGGATTGACCCCCAGGGCTGAAAGGGCGAGGATGTGTGGTGGAATGGGGATTCGAACCCTCGACCCTCAGATTGCAAGTCAAGCGCCCTAATCACCTGGCCATGCCAGGCCGTAAGACAGAAGAGACATCTGGCCCAACATTTTGTTTCAATAGGTGCATCCCATGTGCGGATGACTAAAACCTTCCTAGCCTCTGGTAAGGAGAAGAGTTTCTTGCAGTTCAAGTCAATGTTGTAGACTAAAATTTCTAGAGATCAGTGTCACCACCAATGAGAAATGTATATTACAGTTACAGACATGCAAAATTTACTCCAATTTCGGTGTAACTGTATGTAATGTATTAACAGCCTGGTCTGTTTTTTTTTCTTCTGTAACTCGGAAACAACCAATATATTCAAATAGCCTGTTCCAAATTGCAGAATGCATTTTTTATTTGAATTTTCCAAAGTAAAACTGAGCGCATCGGTAAGTCGAATAAACAAATCTTAAGAATAACACCAAACGGATCAGTTTGTGCTTAATAGTTATCATTAGTATCATCTTTAAAATAATGTATATCTAAATAAGCATTGACAAAAATATTGTCTCTACAATTTGCTTTTATAAAGTAATAAAAATTAGTTTGTTGTAAGTTCTAAAATATTCCATCTCCCCCAACATTATTCTCACTAACTCAAAAATATTATACATTATTTGTGGAGAGAAAGACAGAGAGATCGAAATAGGGTTTATTTGAGTCACTGGGGAGAATTTATTCATTTAGGAGCATCAACTAATTCTTTCAAATTGTGCAACCCCCAATACGTGACAGAATAACTTGCTCAAACAAAAGACTCACTCGTCGCCTATGCTCTATTCCTAGGTCATAATAGAAAAAATATCACTTAAAAGTTTTTTTTTGTGGGGTAGATCATAATAAAATAGTGCTATTCACATAAAATCACCCCTTAGTCTCTACTCATACGCTAAACCACAATTCTGACCTTTCATGGACCCTGGGGACCTTGAAGAGAGCCCAGTCGGTTAACAAAAGGTCAAGTTAAAAATAAACTGAATATTCGAGATTAAGGACTCAAAATACTTCAAAACAAGTGCTAATAAGACTTGCAAAAGCTCATTTTGTTAAAAGACTTTTTTTGCATGGAAATCACAAAATAAGTTAACAAAAACCTATTTTGCAAAGAGATCTAGTTCTATATTTCGGGTATGTTATAAAACAAGTTTTTCTGGTCAGGATGGCGCTAAAAATATTTATTTTACAAAGTTTTGAGGTCAAGTCACTTTTCTTCATAATAATTATTGAATCAGCAAGTTATTTGTTGTTGTTTTATTCTGTTACTTCAGTTTCGTAAATAATGACTTTACATTTCAACTAAGAAATATAGAAATACAAGAAACACTGTAGATGCAAGAAAATGAGCAAATATTTAGTTGTTCAACGTTATCTGTTACGTTAGGTCTATCGTTAGTTCGTGAAACCGCATAAGTATAGATCATGAAGTTGAAGAAATAAAATGTTTTCGTTTTCATTAAGACTTATCTTCCTTTGCACATATTTTATCAATTCATTTGTCAGTATTATTTGCATAGAGACTTTGAAACTTAAAACAGTAAATAAGGGCTCAGATATATATGTATACATCAGGTCATCATATGGTGTACATTTGTTTAACTTAGTAAAACTGTTATCACTGCTTTGTCGAAAACAATACTCAGTCTGCTTACATATGCATGCATAATATAATATTAATACAGTAGCATTTAAAATTGTATATTCAGTTGATTATTGCGTTAGTTTTGAAATACTTGATTTTGAGGTGTAGATGTGCAAAGTTCTTGAAATATTTGTGATGCAAACACGGGTAAAAAAATATCTCTATTTAATAATGTTTTTAAAATTCTCATCAATATGCAGATGGCGCAGGTTGTCCATGTGGGAGAAATACGAATTTCGGACATGTGAGCCGGATTAGACTGTCCGATACCACAAAATGTTCCCCGTACTTTAATATAAACTGTAGGTGCATTATATGAGTGACAATCATTTCGTAATCATGGATGGGACAGCTATGACGGTGGCGGGTAGTCTAGAAACATTGCCATAAATACAAATAATTGAAGATGTAAATTTATTATAAAGTAAGAAGAAGGTTAGTCTTGTTCCTCTTGTTATCTTTTCACATTTTAAATTTATGAATCTTAGTTTGGTAATTATGATTACGTCGACATAAGCTCCCAGCAGCACAGCGGTATATCTGCGGACTTACAACGCTAGAATCCGGGTTTCGATACCCGTGGTGGGCATTGTGTAGCTTTGTGCTTAATTACAAACAAACAAACAAAAACGTCGACATAAATCAGAAATTAAGTAAAATTGAGATCGATTTCAAAATATGCATCGTTTTTATTTTATGCAGGTAAAATATATAGGTATATTTTCATTTAACTTTTTTTACAATTATTGGTAGATATACAATACATCGTTTAAGTGAAACGTGTATTTAAAAATCGATACTGACATATTGTACCTTTAGCTTCTCTCAAAATGAAGCATGCATTTAATTAATTTAACTTATGACGATGTCTAGTTTTCAAATACAAAATATTGTTTTATTTGATTTTATGCTTAAGCATCTTAAATAAATTTACAAAATAAATAGTGAAAGCGGAACAAAAATAATATGTTCATAGTTACACATAACGTTAATCAAATTATTAACATTTAATCTAACTTCAAGAATGAACGGCTTTCACTCACGTGATCCCTGTATTCGAATATTAAAAAGAAACTCCAAACTTTTGATCAGTTATTGAAAAAGGATGAGATTTTTTTTTCTATCGAAAAATAATATTTAAATTTATTTACAGTTTGCAGTGAATAGCGGGAAATTTTCGAATGGTAGAATATGTAGCAGATTTTGACTATTAGTGTGATATATTTTCAAGTAATTAATTATGTTTTACACTTTTCTTTATGTGCTCTTCTACAGAAAGATAAAACGATATCGAGTGCTTTCAATAGTTTGTTTAAACTACATCATTACAGAGTAGATCGGCAGAGATGACTTGTGTTTTATTAATTATTCCAAAACGTTCGGTTTGATTTAAATTTCGCGCAAAGTTACACGAGGGCTATTTGCGCTAGCCGTCCCTAATTTAGCAGTGAAAGACTAGAGGGAATGCAGCTACTCATCACCACTCACCGCCAACTCTTGGGCTACTCTTTTACTAACAAATAGTGGGATTGACTGTCACTTTATAACGCTCCCACGGCTTTAAGGGCGAACCCGCGACCCTCAGATTGCGAGTCAAGCGCCCTAACCACCTGGCCTACTCCAAAAAGCAGTGGCACAGCGGTATGTCTCCGAA
>NW_013665634.1:1139272-1146911 GCF_000517525.1 Limulus polyphemus | reverse complement strand
AGCCCATTGTGTAGTTTTGTGCTTAACTTCAAACAAAAACAAGAAAAAAAAACCAATCTTAAATTTTCTTTCAAACAATATGGGTAAGAATTTTTGAATAATAATTATATGTGAAAGTTTTTGAGAGGTTCGCTGTTGGTGTGCTATAAGAGTAAAAGTCACGTCCCACTAGTCGGCCAAATAAAAGTAGTCCAAGAGTTGGAGGTGGGTGCTATTGATTAGTTGCCTTCCTCTGGTCTATCAGTTCAAAACTGAGGACTTCTGTGGGCCATATTCATGACTATAACCGTGTCTGAAGAAACTACTGTTCCTGAAACTGGCATTTATTTTCTTTGCCAATTCTTGTAAAAGAACATATATTGAAAGGATTTATCTATCACCACAAACAGATGGATTAAACATATTAATAAGTTTATTTCTTTCTGTTGAGGTCAACGATCTGTTCAAAAGCAACTACGTCATATTTTAAAGTTTTAATACATTTCCTCTTTGTATATATCTATATAATTGTCTAGGTCTTTAGATAAACATTTAAGAGCCGGAAGCGATGGACAATAAAATAACTTATGTCACCCAGCTGATATTTACAGTTTGTTTATTGCGTAGCCAGTGTTTGATTTTATCCACTGTGTGTCTGGCTCTACGATTGTGATAAATGTTTCTCGAAAATCGAGTAAAAATGTGATTAAATTTGTGATCAATATTTTATTATCAGTAAGTGGTCACTGTCAGGTTAAAAACAGGTTAAAGATCAAGTTTCTTTAGGGATTTTAGTTTTCGATATAAAAAACAGGCTTAATGCTTTTACGCTTCTATATACTAAATATACCAATATAATCCGTAAGAATTGAGGAGTTAAAACTAATGGTATACAAAAAGTATCGTACTACATAATTACCTACGAATATTATGACAACAAATCAGATACAGCTACATTTCTTTAATCTAATTTAAAAGAAAATAAGAGCAATCAGAAAGGTTGCATACCCTCGCCTCGCCGCTTCTTTTCCAGAGTGCATGTGTTTATATTGGATAATGTCAAATTTCACCATCGAAAACTCACAAAATCCTTCTCAGTTCCAGAATGATCAACGATCCAGATAATTTTTTGTAGTGTGATGGGGAATTTCAACGATAATGTGCCCATGAAATTTGGTACAAATCCGTTCACACTTTACAGTGTTATTAATCGAAAACCGAGCAAATGCTCTATCTCACCATTATACAAAATGCTTAAAAGTGATCCAGAATCCGAATCCTAGTTTGGATTCAGACTAAACTTGGAGAGGACTGTCCCATGCTGCCTTCCAATCTTGTCTAAAATTTGCATGTACATCAGTTTATCAGTTGTCGTAATACGCGCGCGAAAATACAGAACACACACACGGACCCGTTTGCAATCTCTTTGGGGGTTTATGGTAATTAAAGGCAATGATCTGAACTGCGGAAAACCATAATTTCATATCTGTAAAACTTATAATAAAAGGCAAATATATTTAGTCAAGCCTTTGTTCACAGCTATAATTCTTCATATTCACCCCTCCCCCTTTGTGTGGTAAGTTTACAGAATTCCAACGCTAAAATCCACAGTTCGGATAGCACATTGTGTGGCTTTGAGCTAAAACAAACAAAGAACTCAACCCTTTATAAATTCAATATGAGCTTAAAACGTCGAAAAATATATAAAATAAATCTCAGGGGCATCTATTTATAACATAAATATTTTATATTCACCTAGCTGTCTATGCTTATGCATACTTAAGTTTAATAAAAACTAAATATGTTCACTTCATGATTTAAAATTGTTCGCTAAAGTATTTCTTTTAAAAACACCAGTGTATCACCAAGCTCTAAGGCGTCACGTAATTGGTTATAAGATGTTAACGTTCATTTCATTCAAGAAAACTATTGAGGAATTTAGATTCCTATGACTTTTTTCTCGAGATAAGTCATCACAATCGAGTTAAGTGTATTGTTACAGAGAAAGCCAGCGTTCCAAGACGCTGGCTTCTCTAACTAAAGTATTCCATTTTTTTTTCTTCCTTTTATTAATGATATTGACATGCTACCTACGATATCGAATATAATTCAAATTTATATTTAGGACTAACTTAAATCTTCTAAGCTGGTCGAACTTCATGAGATATTATTAGGTTTACGGCCGAATATTTCGTTAACAGTGAGGATACACAACTGGTGGAACAGTGGATTCTAATTTTTACAAGCAGGTGCGTAAGAAAAATTTATTTAATTAGCTGTACTGATGGCTAGATTAATTCTTAGTTTAGCTTTCTCTGATTGGAAGTTATTATTATTTATTAGACTGCATCAGGACAAATTTTGATCCAATTGTACTCACGAAAAGTGATACAATTGGGTCCAATACCAATTCATACAATTGGGTCCAATACTGTTTCAATATATATATAAATCGTCCAGCACTAAATCAATAGTACATTTTCATGATGTTGTCCATATTATAATGGAACTGCCAACAAAATGGTGTTACTGAAGAGTTACATTATGCCATCCACTCCCGGCTATGATTCCACATATTGGTGGTAAGGGTGCGAAATCTTGACCATCCTGTGAATAAAAAAGTGTACAGAAACATTATATTACTAATTTTCGTAATCTAGTCTCAACAATTTGTGTTGTCAACGCGGAACTTCTCGGTCATCATGACATTTGCTCCATGTACTTTGATCATTGATATCATTTCAAATATTGTTTTGTAGTTCATATATTGAATACATGATTCATGGATTATCAACTTGTATAGGCTATGATGTACAGATAGCCATAGTAGAAATGCATTGTCAAATAGTCAGGAATTATTCGTAAACCAAGTATATTAATGCTAAACATGTCGCCAACACCGCTACGGCTCGCACCTATGATGACCCGCCTCTGCAAATCGTTCAGTAATATGCTTTTTATTATAATCAAAATTTCTTTTAATATATTCAGACTTTGGATGTGTTTAAAAGTCCACTCTTGACCATCCTTAAATCAGTATGCCTTAAGATTATGAGGTTTTCCTGGTGAGTACGAAATCCGTGTCCTCATTGAGTTATTTGTCCAAAATAACATGGTAGCTAGTTGACTTTCTAAGGTCATTAACTCGACTTTTCCATGTCAGTTGGTAATTATATTCGATATCATTCTTGGAAAATAGGAAAACGTTCTTTTTTCTCAAGCTGACAGTGTACCTTGATTTTTGTCTCAGTCAAGTACCAAATCTCGTGCACTTAAGATTGATAAAAGTTTTAAAGATAGAGTGAAGTTTTGGTGTCACAGTGTAATGCATTCTTGTCCTGGTTTATGTCTTAATTAAAGCCCAAGTGTCATTAAGTGCAGTAGAAAAGTTTTATACTTTTTTTGTTGTATGTCTAATGAGAGTAGATAAGGAAATAGAATTATGTGTATTTTTTATGAATGCTGATGTCGGTTATTTTTTGTTTGTTGTTGTTGTTTTATTTGTTTGCTGTTAATCACAAAGCTACACAATGACGCTGAGTCATTGGGGGGGGGGGAGGCGATGTCGATGCCATTTTCAACATTTTAAAAGGGCTCAATATTTTCACGTCATTCATCTACATGACTACCTGTACTTTCATGCATGAACTGCTTGTCAATGAAATCCTGAAATCCTCTGGTGAGGTATATGTGATCATTCATTAAATCAAAAATAAACTCATAATATATGGTTGCTTTAAGTTGCACTGGGACGTTCTTTTTCACAGTAGATTGTAAAGCTTGATGTAATGTGTATATATGCTTATATTTACAGTTAGTATTGTTTGATCTTGTTTGTTTTATAACATTCTTGATCTTATGACTTTATTGGAGTCAAATTGCAACATTTTTCCATAAAATTTGTTAAATGTGATTTCTTAAATTCGCGAGTTGAGTAATCTTATTGTTTCTTTGTGCTACATTCAACAAATAAGTATGAAGCTATTTACACAGTATTATTTAAATAAATATAAAAAATAATAGAATTAGTAGGGCTTGTTGGTTATTCCTAAAATTGCTATAAGAAGTATTCATAACAAAATAAATGCTGCAATAAAAAGTACACAAACAAGAAAAGTGATACAAGTTGGATGGATTTTAAAACGATTTTCAATCCCTACTTTGGTTGGAAAATTTAGACTGCTTCGTTTAGCAGGCCCCCCAGTGGCACAGCGGTATGTCTGCGGACTTACAACGCTAGAATCCGGGTTTCGATACCCGTGGTGGGCAGAGCACAGATAGCCCTTGTGTAGCTTTGTGCATAATTAAAAACAAAAAAACAAACAAATCGTTTAGCAGATCACAATATAGGGATTGAAAATTGTATTCAAATCTATCCTACTAGTGCCACTTTACTTGTTTGTGTACTTTTTATTGCAGCATTTATTTTGTTTTGGATATTTCTTATAGCAATTCTACGACTATCCAACAATCCCCACTTTCCCTTAAAATAATATTTTTTTTTCCTATTTATTTGTTCAGTTTTTATATGTCCATGTAATGGACACAACATCTATAAATTTTCAGTATAGCCATATCCCTGATAGCTTTAACTTTTACAAGAATGACAATTACAATCACAAATTTATAAAATTTAATCTTTACTTTGGCTTACAGATAAGTGCATAAAACTGCCAAAGTAGGGATTAAATTTTACAAATTTGTGATTGTGATTTTAATTCTTGTTTCCTTACGTTTTGTAACGGGATCCCTACTTCATTATAAAATTAATAATTTTTAATACTCTTGTTTGTTTACATTTTATGTTATACCTGTATAAAGTATATACTTTCCCTTTAGAAACTGTAACGTGTCTATCAATCGATATGCAGCGCCATCCATTGGGTTGAAGAGATATTAATGTACTTGTATGATATGTTTACCATTTATATTATACGTGTATACATGTGAATTTTATCGGAATATCAAAAGCAGATACCCACAGACCATTCAAGTAAGCTGGAGAAATCTTGTAGCGTTAGTCTGAGCTGTCTAGGCGCTAGCCCTGCTGACGTGATCAGGTAGGTAGGTAGGTAGTAGGCGAAAAAGTTGTTGCTTTAGAAATTTTTGAATTGTTTTTACCGGAAACGTTAGCAGCCTTTTTAGCGTATTATTAGTATATATGCGCATAATATATCGTAACAGATACTTCGAATGATCGGTTTTTCGCTTAGGAATTCGATAGGGTGGTTTTTTTAGCGCGTGAATTATTTGGAATTTTTGTCGATCCTTATTATTAAGTAGTACCGTACTTAAATTAGAAATGTAAAGCAGTTTTGCAAATGTTTTTGTGGTGCATTTTGTTTAAGTTATGCATATATGTGCCTATATTCTAGGATGGAAATATTTAGGTTAAAAAATACTGAAATCAATTAAAGCGTTATTGAAAAAAAGTCACAGTTTGGTTGATACTGATAATTTATATATATATATTTGGCTGTTACGTGATCTAAACCGTTATCATTATTTGTTTGAAGTTAAGCACAAAACTACACAATGGGCTATCTGTGCTCTGCCTACTACGGTATCGAAACCCGATTTATAGCGTTGTAAATCCGCAGACCGGCCGCTGTGCCACTGGAGGGTGATATCATTATTTAACAAAAGACTTTGTGTGTGTGGGCTTATAACTGGAGAACCGCTAAACTGACTGTTATCAAACATGGCAAGTACCCTTAGGACTACCTGCGAGTGATGTAGGGGTATCTGCGTTCGGATCTGACCTCTATAAGTCAACCCCGAGGGCTCCTGTATCTTTCTTGTATGTTTAACGGGTACATCGGCTAGTAAATATATGTTATGGCACATTACAAAAGTTCGTTAATGATACCTAAGCCATAACAACAATCTCTCAACGCTTTTAAACTCTAGTAAATATATGTTATGGCACATTATAAAAGTTCGTTAATGATACCTAAACCATAACAACAATCTCTCAACGCTTTTAAACTCTAGTAAATATATGTTATGCCACATTATAAAAGTTCGTTAATTTTATCTAAACCATAACAACAATCTCTCAACGTTTTTAAACTCATATGAAATATTTATCAGTATGCTAGCTTAAATTGATTCAATCAGAAACTCCATGTATACGTATACATACATATACGGGAAAATGTGTGCGGTCTTCAGAATACCCAATAGAAGATTTTGGCGTTCCTGAAAGTCTCAATTTGCCCTCAGTATAACGTAAAATTTCAATGGTGTAAAATAAATCTTACTCCTTACACTTTATTTAGTATTTCACTTGCCAGTAATAACGGATTGTAACATCAGACACAAAGCAACTTAGTTTAAAATAGTTTCTTACTCTTTTTCTTCAGTCACAAATATTTTGTTCTTTTAAATTCATTTGCTCAAAAATGGAAGCGTTAGTTTCAAGCTCACTTTGCTGCTGTTTCGTTACGAATTCGAGGAACGTTTGTCTGAGAATGTTCAACTTTCATCGCAGTTTGTACATGATGATTGAGTATTAACGCCACTGCTGTTCAACTAATGAACTGACTACTCAGCAGAACCTTTTCAGTGTGTTAGGAGTCGGACAACGTATAGAATTGGTTACGTAGAAAACATATTTATAAACTGAGTAATTTTCCCTAAGATGATGAACCTCTTTCTACTTCAGGTAGAAGTTGTATCACAAATGAAATAGATATATTTCTTATTTTTCTTTTCTTGTCAATAATTCAGCAAAAAAGTTAAATGACCTAAACGCACGCAATATCATTTGAACAACAAGTAGTTTTCATTGAAGCCTGACAATCTAATTCACTATGTTAAACGCGTAAGACAGGTATATACAGTCTGCTTGTGCTCTTAGAATTTCTGAAATTAACAGAGAAAATAAAGTAAACAAATCCATTTCAAAAGGAAGATTACTGAAATATATATACAATCAGACAGACTGGTAGTCTTTGCAAGTAAATACATTAAATTTGGTTGTTTTAGTGTAAAGCCACATTGGGTTATCTGCTGTATCCACTGCGTGGACTCGAATCCCGAATTTTAGAGTTGTAAGTGCGTAGATATAATGTTGTCCCACCGGGAATGGAACTAAAAGTTTTGGGATTTTCTTGTTCTCTTATCCTCAAAAGAATTTATTTACAGCCAATCAGAGTTTAAAATTCAGACGAAGATTTCAGCTTTTAAATTAAACGGATGTCATGATTAATAACAAAGATAGATTAACTCCACATTTTTTTAATGGCTTGCAGTAATAACTTTCATGGAGATATCTGTAATGTTTATGGGGTTTGCATTATTTCAGTTCGTTGCTCCAGTGCTTAAGCTGAAGGCCATTAGTTTCTTATATTTCAACTCAGAGTTTCCATCTCATTTGTTCTGAATGAACATTTATGTTTTTAGTATGCAATGTAAAAACATTGGTTCCATGATATTTTGTTGAGCTTTGTAATACGGTTGAAAACTTTTCATCAACACTGGATCTTAGCACGTACTAAAAGGTTGCGTACACACTAACAGCGACTATATGTTTTTTTTAAAGCAATGCCACACTAAGCAATCTGCTATGTCCACCGTGGGGATTAGAACTCCGTATTTTAGTGTTGCAAGTCTATAGACTTACACCTCGTCCCGACCGGGGGACAACTTGTTTATT
>NW_013665634.1:1130030-1139251 GCF_000517525.1 Limulus polyphemus | reverse complement strand
TGCTATGTCCACCGTGGGATTTAGAACTCCGTATTTTAGTGTTGCAAGTCTATAGACTTACACCTGTCCCACCGGGGGACAACTGTTTATTTAAAAAAACATTTTAGGATGTTACAGAATTGGAATTCGAACTGCGTATTTTAGAGTTGCAAGTCTATAGACTTACACCTGTCCCACCGGGGGACAACTGTTTATTTAAAGAAACATTTTAGTCTGTTACAGAATAGGAAATCGAACTGCGTATTTTAGCGGTGCAAGTCTATAGACTTACCCCTGTCCCACCGGGGGACAACATTTTAGTATGTTACTTTCTCTATCTAATCCATTTATTTTATGAGTTTATCAATAACTTCTGATTAAAGTAAGCCACTTTCACGGATCAGGACTAAGAATTAATCCAGAAATTAGTATAGTTAATTTCATATACCGTTTTAAATAGGTGTATGCAATACCATAAAACAAAAACTTGTAACGGTTAAAATTTTTTTTATTAATTACACTTGCAGTTATCTGTAGATTTGACTGTAATTTCGAAGAAAAATGTTTTCCTATTATTTTATCCAGTCTGGAAATAACATACGAAAAGCAGCTGCTAATACGTGACATTTGAATTGTGTTGTTGTTGTTTTTTGCAATAATAGAACTATTTCAAAATGACTATATTCAAATTTGAGTTATAAAGCTGTCAATTAAGCGTTATTCACTAGTATCAATGTTAGACTTAAAGTGTATATCAGTATTTGACTAGGAAACTTCAGTAAGATTGTAATACTGAGTAAAGTATATAAACAATGTCAGGAAATTAAATATATATATATATTATTCGATAAAATTGCTATCACAAGTCTTCATTACTTCGAGAATACAGAGGCTGATTACTTATAATAAAACGACTTTTGTGTCGTACCACGTCGTTACAATCCATGTCACCACGTCCGATCATGCTCTACCTGACGACCGTGCATCTTGACGTAATTTTCATTTCAAAATGCTCGTCGTAAAGATGACACGTCAAAAGTATACAATTTCTCCTTAAAGGCGTTCCATATCCCTTCTAGTGTGCAAGGACGACTGTTTTCCTGCTTCACTTTTAACAGTCAGGTCGCAAAGAAATCCATAGGCTCGTGTCTAGCGATTTGACAGTTTTGTCTTCGTGTGGGAACATGGGATTCTTCTTGATTATGATGAACACTGTTGCCTGCTACATATGGACGGCTTTTGCCACTGACCTTTGTGTTCATCGATTTTCGCCTGTTAAAAGACGCCGCACTTTGCTTACCACTACTGGGATACGATATTTTGCAGATTTTTTTTCTGGAAGATTCTGGTACATCAAGTTAATCCGTGTTCCTTTGTTTTCTAATGTAATTAAGTGCAAATAATATCTTCGTCTTGGAAATTCTAAATCTCTGATCAGAGTGTATATAGATTTTGCGTCGTAAAGAGCTGTTACATACTATTCCCAAAACCGATTAATTTTCGGTCGCATAACAATACCAAGAAACACCAAACAATATCAAAATATAGTTCTGATACAATCCGTTCCACTGCGACTTTTTTCGTCTGTGGTTTTCACGTGTCATACTGGTTTGCGTATTCAAAATCGTTTCAATATGTTCTCTAACGATACGTTATAGGCGATTTTGTAAATAATAGTAATATTTTTACTAGTGCAATATAATACATTCAAGCAACCGTTTTAGACATTTTACAAAAATTTACCACTTTGCATATAAAATCTATTTTTGAAAAAGAAAAAAAAAGATAACCTGCCATAATTAAACATGAAGTGTTCATTGAATATAACACTAGATTATCACACTATGGTTGTACTGTCCATTTAACATATTCGTAAAATCAACATCATAGCATGATGAAACTGCCCCTTCTTCGTACTAACATCATAACACAACTGAATTGTCTCTTAACTATATTCGAACCGCCAATATCGAAGTACACCTTAAATATTACTATATGATAGATAGTGTAAGTGGTTTAAACCTTTACAAAGTAATATGTTTGTATGAAAGTCAAAATTCACCAAATGCTCAACATGTTATTTCTCCGAGGGGTCACCTGTTTTCACCACTCGCACTAATATACAGTAGTGTGTTGTCTGTCAGTCAGTCAGCAGACATTAGAATGACGTCACATAAGGGACGCTTAACTTTGCAATTTGTAGTGTCGTGACGACAGTAAAACATACGCATTCCATGAATCACGAGAAGAATTATGCACTCTGTAGATTACAACACAGCATGACATATGAACTTCAAAAGCAAGAAATATAAATATTTGTTACTCATAATTTTGGTTGTATTTACTATTGAAACAGAATACTTTCGGAGACCCTACGGAAGTACATTAAGTATACACACACATATATATAGAGAGAGAGAGACATAAGTTCAATGACACTGTAATTACTGTGGTGGTATACAAATCTCTTCTGTCCAGAGAATTAGGAGAAACGTTTTGACTAATAAAATCCGTAAGAAAATTACAATACATTATAGTATATTTTACATAATTATTAACAACTTCAAAACATACAATACTCAGCTATTGGTTTTACTCAAAGCCAATAGAAGAACTGTAAACAATTCAATTGCTTACGATTCGACCATCTGACTAGTTGTTTCACTTCCGTGTTCACAATGTGGGTAATTGTGGTGGCACATTAATTTTTTTTTGTGTGTGTTTACACTTGTATGACTGCTTTCAAAACAAAATCCTTGTCATTTTATAATTACGTCCTACCAAGAAACAAATAATTACAAGTTGAGTATATGTTATAGTCATACGAATTGTGCTAAAATAGATTAGGGCGTAACAATTCGTTATTGACGTTCTTAATATCTTCTGGTTAACTTTTTATGTAAGTTTGGTTTGATCTGAATTTCGTGCGTTAGCCGTCCCTAATTTAGCAGTAAAAGACTGGAGGGAAGGCAGCTGGTCATCACCATCTACCGCCAACTCTTGGGCTACTCTTTTACCAACGAACAGTGGGATTTACCATCACTTATAATGCCCCCACGGCTGAAAGGGCGAGCATTTTTGGTGGGACGTGGATTCGAATCCGGCCTTTTACGTAAGAATAATTACAAAAGCTAATCTACATTCTTTAACAGTGTTGTTTTCTTTTACTGTAGAAACCGAATTTGTGGTTGTGTCTACCTTGTGTTGGAACTGTTGCTGTTGCAACTAATCAGGTTTCACAATCTACTCTTTATTTACTCGCCAAGTGATGTTTGTCGTCTAAAAGATAAACACTGGTGAAGAAAAGCTCAACACTCTGTCACAACAACAACAAAAAAAGGCATTCCTGTTATAATTTTAGCTGCTGGCATCCTTTCATTTTATGTTTGAGTAAAAATAAGTCAGTATAATGCAACATGAAAAACCGTGTTGTTGCCAGAATAAAATCAGTATAATGCCGTATTAAAAAGTTCCTGTTATATTTTCACGATGAAACCAGTATAATTTCGTGTGAAAAAGTTACTTTGTTTTTGCTAGAATGAAGTCAGTATAACGTAGCTGGAAAAATTTACGTCTTGTTGCCAAAATGAAGTCAGTATATTGTTATACTCAGAATGTTATTGCCAGATTGAATTCAGTATAATGTCATACGAAAACATTTATCATATCGTTGCCAGAATTAATTCGGTATAATGTCATATAAAAATTTGCCATACTGTTATCAGAATGCAGTCATTTTACTGGTATGTGAAAAACTGCGTTGTTTCCAGAATTAAGTCGGTATAATGCTATATATGTTGCATATTTGGAAAAATGAGTAATCAAATGTTCTGAAAATTTAACTTTTTTTCTTCTACTTGATAAAGAGGGAATGGGAGGTTTCTTTGTATTCTGTTATCAATTATTTTTTGAATACATAGTTTTTTTTTTAAATATCATTATAACGCAGATCAATAACGTTTTCAATGATTTTGGCGGTTCTATTTCAGCTACTATATTTATGCTTTCATTGATTACTTATTTGATGTAAGTATAAGGATTTAAAAATGGCATTTTTAACCTATAGAAGAATCTTATTGTGCAAATTAATGACGACATTTAGTAAATTTGTTTCGTTTACTCTACCTTAGTTAAGGCAAAAAAAATCAGATCAGAGTTACATCACTGATTGATACCGAGACAATGTAGATCATCTAGTAAAAGCTTCAAATCAAAAATAAATGAACGACAAATAAAATGATAAAAAAGTAACTTACAAGCTAGTTATTGGAACCGTTTAAATATGTGTATATATATATATGCAAGATATCCCCATATACAGTAGAAATAATGCCTAAAACAGTAGTTCACTTTTGTAATATCCTTTTCCAGTTACATCCTCCTTACAAGCCAAATATCCTCTTTCAGTTACACCATCCTCACAGGCATGGCCAGGTGGCTAGGGCATTCGACTCGCAATCTGCGGGTTCGAATCCCCGTCACACCGAAACATGCTCACCCGGTGTCTGGACTAGGATGCCAGTCCTACTCTCGGATACTCACCTCCAAAAGGATTTGGAGGTGTGAGAAACACCATACGAAACTACTACCATCCTCACAAGCAAAATACCCTTCTTCAGTTACATCCTCCTCACTAGCCGAATATACTTCTTCAATTTACGTCCTCCTAACAAGCCAAGTATCCTTTTCCAGTTTACGTCCTCCTCACAAGCCAAATATCCTTATTCAGTTACGTCCTCCTCACAAGCCAAGTATTCTTCTCCAGTTTACGTCCTCCTCACAAGCAAAATACGCTTCTTCAATTACGTCCTTCTCACATGCCAAATATCTTCCTTCAGTTATATCATCCTCACAAGCAAAATACCGTTCTTCAGTTACGTTCTGACGTCGTTAAACAAGTAATTGTTAACGAATTCGAAGCAAATCGTATGCTTGCTATTGCGATGAATCGAGTTGGATCTTAGGCTTATAACAATTGGTGAATTAGAAAATAACAATCACTTTCAGTATCTCAATGTTAACTTATACTGTTGTTTAGAATAGTCATTCCTAAAACAAATATTCAATTCGTTTTTACGAAGGCAGTCTCAAATCGATATACTGACTCGCTCTGTTTATATCTGACATGAAAAAATATCAGTTATGCTGATGCTGCTACCTCTCAAAAAATAGAATATATTAAATGTTGACGTTAATAATTTTGAACGACAAAAAGAAAACATAAAAGGTTGTCGACGCTTTTATTTGTAAGCAATCTCCAAACGCACGTGATTTAGTTTAAGCAAAAAGATTTTATATCAGTTCTTTAGAGGAGTGGCCAAAGGTGTGTTTGTGAGCGAAAGCAAAGAAATGAAAATTTATTTTTATATATATAATCTTACGATTTTTTTTTTCTCATTTCTTAGTGACGTCTCTTCAAGGAAAGCCTTTTTTTTCTTATTCTATATAAGCTCCTTACATTTTTCATTGAAAGTAGAACACGTGTATATGGGATTAAAAGAGGTTTTATAAGATGATTAAATTTCAAATTTAATCAAGTGAAAAATGTCATTGTGGCAGTTTTTATGAGTGCACTTATCATATTATCTCAAACATAAAACCGGGTTGTCCTTAATTAGAATTTCAAGAAAAAGACGGTTGGCAGTTAAAATCTCCCGTATCGATTTTTCATAAAATCATATTCTTGGAGTCAGTATTTCAATATGCAATGACTTCTTGAAGAACATAAATGACATTTAATGTGTTCTATCGTGATAACAATTAACATGGTTAAATCAAATATGTAACTGCATTTGGTTCTTGGTGCACATAACTTGATTGTGGTTACTCTTGTGTTGACATTTTAAAACTGAGTGTATTGTATAACAAACAATTATCTGATGGCTAAATTAAACTGTATATTTTGGATTAATCGTAAGTTATTCATTGCTAAAATGTTTTCCAAAAGTATTTGTTGACATGTTTGAGAAAGTTTTCAATTAACTTACTCTTCAGTTTTATTGATCATCTATAGAAGAATACCTATTTATCTCGCTACACAGAAAGTTCATTCACTTTCATTCTAGACACTCAAGGCTTTATTGACATTGCTATAAACGATAAAGTTTCAGTGTTTATTACACATAAACGTCGGCGTTTTTCGGTCTAATTACTGGGAGACATTGTCATGAAGCATCAGCACACTCGGTAAGATGTTTCATAGAATTGGAAGAATGTATTTTTTAACTTTATTTTTCATACTTTAGTTACTGATTACCAAGTTTTGAATTTGGGTATAATGATAAAAAAAGGTAATTTACGTTAGAAAGCCTTGTGCACGACTACAAATGAAGTAAGACTTAACAGAAGATTTAAAGCTATTGTTTTTAGAATAGTTTTCTTGATTATTAAACTAATGGGCCAATATTAGCAGTTGTAAGTAGAGTAATATGCTTCACAAGTTAATTTTTATCAAATTAAATTCTATATAATTTCAAAATAATATCTGGCCTTGTATAATTCCATAACCTATTCAGAATATTAACTTTGCATCTGTATAGAACCAACTAAAACTTAGATATGAAATACGTAAAAGGTTCACATTTCATATACGGTCTGGAATTTGTACCTATCAGATTCAATAAATTGTCAATCATACTAATGCCACTAGTGGCGCTACAACTGGAATATTATAATATATTATTCATTAAAACGTTTTTCTTCACATTATGCTGAAGACGTAATTGATGAAAGTAATAACAAAACATTTCGTGCTTAAAATGGAAAATCTGTTTTTTTTATCATTTATCTTTTTTTTTTAATTGAAGAAAGTTTTGATTCAGTTATTAAGAAATACAGGTTTATTTGGTCATTTGTAAATATACCTTTTAATACATGTATTATATATATATATATTATCTGTCTATTTGTTTCCATAAATGTATCATACTCTTACTAACTTTGTGTTTTGATTAGCTCTATTGATCTCATGGGATACCGCATCATGTTGATTAGCCGATCTCTGAAGTCATGGGCACTAATTGGCTGCCTCGGGCCAAAGGAGGTGGTGCAGCGTTTGAGACTGGTAAGTCATATGATGTCATAGTTCCTCAAAGTGGCACCAGATGATAGATAGTTCCAAAATGTGCAACTAGGGCGGATATTTCCAAGTTGTATTATAAGGGTCGGCTATTTCTAAACTGTTATTATGGGGAAGATAGTTCCAAAGTGCGTCACTAGGGGTGAATGATGAGATCATCACCATATACCAGTTGTAACTTATAAGAGTCAGACTGACCTTGTCTTTTAGGCATCGAGTGGTGTGTACATTTCATCACAATCTGTAAATGTCAAACACTTGAAATAATCTTACTGGTTAACTACTTATGTATGGTTTTAAGCATTCCTGAGTTCTCCATAAATAAAGTTTTAAATAATTTTTAGCTTACATTCATTCGTTTAATTTTTGAAAAACAAGATATATTTAATTTACCTTTACGTTCTATTTATTTTGATATGCTTATTTCTCCGTGTGAATTTTAAGACTTCCTTTTTCATTCAACAAATCATCACTTTCTCACCATCAGATATAATTATGGGCCAAGCTGGGCCTTATGCTTTATATGTCAAAATGCAAACCTGAGGGTCCCTGGTTCGCGTCCTGTTGCCGCAAAATCACGTTCCGCCCTTTGGGGACGTGTGTGCGCGTTACAAGAATGACATCGCTTGAGTATAGTAGCCCAAAAGTTGCTGCGGGTGTTGTTGACTAGATGCCTTCCCTATATTATATCAGTTCAAAATTAGGGACCATTAGAGCAGATAGCCCTTGAGTAGCTTTTCGCAAGTTTTCGAAACAAACAAGAAACAAATGTAAGTATATTGAATTAAATGGTCGGACTTAGCATAAAAACTCTAGGAAGATCAAAACTTATATCAGAAGACAGTGATAAGAAAGGCTGTTATTTTCGAAATCGAAGAAATCTAAATCAGGTTCATTTATTTTATTTCAGCACAATGGGCTATATGTGCTCTTTCTACCACATGGAATCGAAACAAGGATTTTAGCGTTGTAAATCTGTAAACGTACCGGTGACTCACCGAGGGAGGGCAGTTGGATTCGTTAAGACTTCACACAAACTTTATAAAAATTATGCGTAAAGTTTGTTCGCTAGTTCGTAAGAATTTAAAAGCATTCGTTTCGTTTTTTACTGGCAGTTATTTAGATTTAAAAATAATTATTTCCGAAGAAATAATTACTAATCTGGGGTGCTCGAAGATTAAACAATCCTCCTTCACCCCGCCTGTGGTCTGGGAATATGGGCTTAACTTGAGAAAACAGGAAATTAATGCAGACAAGGTATTTAAATTTAAAAAGGTAAACGTGAGAGTAACGGTAAAAATAAACAGTGAGGAGCAAAGTAGACTAAACTAAACTAAACGGCCGATGTCGGACTGGTGGTCCATCAGGGCGGCGGGGATCTAAAAATCCTATGCCGAGAATTTAATGTGGGGGGAATGGGAGTACCCCTAGAAAACCCATTTTCACTGGTAACGAATCAGTCGTTACCAGTGCCCGAATGAGCACTGTTTGCTCGTAGGGTTAATATATAATGTAATTTTTATTATAAGGTATAATTTGGTTAAACGTGACTGTAATAGAAATTTCCCATTCGCTGTTTGACGGTTCTTAAGCGCATTCATAATATACGTTTATCAATGATCAGACTAATCAGATCTACAGCCCAGTGCATTGTTCTTATTATGCGTAGTTTTTCATAACCTCTCTTTAAGCAGCATGTACCTTTTCATGTTGTTGCCAGCATTTTGCTTTTGGTGCTATTTTCATAAAGCTGGAAGTATTCTCATATAATCAAGATCGTATTTATTTTACTTTCTTTGATTATTATGGTGATGAGGTCAAAATATGCACGTGCAAGAATTTTGTAACTGCACCTAATTCTAATCAGAGCCTCGTGGAATGAAACCTGTGTAATCGTAAATATTTACTAATGAAATAAAGAGAAAATTTTACAATTACCTGAGATAAGTTTAATGGAACATATTATGTCTAAAGCCCTAAGACCTAATTAGAAACGTCTTGAATCATTAATTAAATTATTGGAATATTTTTCTTTTTGTTTGAAGTTAAGCACAAAGTTACACAATGGGCTATCTGTGCTTTGCCCACCACGGGTATCGAAACCCGGTTTCTAGCGTTGTATGTCCGCAGACATACCGCTGTGCCACTGGGGGGGGGTCGGGGA
>NW_013665634.1:1127550-1130002 GCF_000517525.1 Limulus polyphemus | reverse complement strand
TAACGTTTTTTTGCCCCAAAACTTCCCGTTTGGGCCCGGGGGGGGGGGGCGATTCGAATAAAAAGTAGTTTTGTTCGTTTAAAACCTGAGAACAACAGAACAAGTTACTTTGTTTCTGGTGAGCGCTTGTAGATGAAACTTCAAAGCGAAACTATTGTACAAATGATAAATGTGGAATAAGCCAAAGAGTGATTAAAGAATAAATCTTAGCCATTTAATCCTTATCTGGTTTATTCTAACAATTAGTTTCTGTCTGCAAATGTTGACCACTTGAATTACAACAAAATCAAGACCGAAACATTGTAAAAAAAATGAAATTTTAAGCTCCCAAATTCAAAGTTATCCAACTTACCTGAAACTTCTAACGGTATTGGCTCATTTTTCTTTTGCCAAAGCCTATTTTGAGACCTAGATAAATCTAGAAAATAGGAATAAACAAATGGTAATCCACGCACACATGCACATGAAATTCAGTGCAAATATGAGCGTAGAAGTGACCCTAAATGTTAGACATTCAAAATAGCCAGATAATTAAAAATATTAACTTCTCTTAAGTAATAAAGATTAATAACTGATATTGTACAAATTTATGTATATCAGCTCACTCTAATCATCAGTTGCTCTCTTTACTTTTACCATGTATTTTATTTTTATTTATTTATTAGTCCGGAAGTGCTCTTGTGGTTAGCCTGGAAGAGTGTGAATCCGTAGGTTCCAAGCTCATTACCTCCGCTCGTTGGGGCCATGGGTGCGTTATAGGAGTGATGGTCAGATTGCATTATTCTATTAAAGTAGCCCAGAAATTTGCATTGGGTACTGTTGGCTAGCTACCTTCCTTCTAGTCTAGCCTCCCAGTGGCATAGCAGTATATCTGCAAACTAACAACGCTAAAAATTGGGTTTCGATACCCATGGTGGCCAGAGCATAGATAGCCTATTGTGTAGCTTTATGCTTAATTACAAACAAACAAACCTTGTAGTCTATCAATTCAAAAATAGAAACTGAGATGCTATTGTGTGAGTTTCATTCCGCATTGAATGTGAAACCTTTCTGCAAAGTGTCCGTACATTTAGATGGCAATAAATATCCAAAACATTTACAAGAACAGTAGCCAGTGCGAAGGTTTTTGTTTGTTTGATCAGCAGAAGAATGTGTTGTTCAACAAGGATGATGCATTTATCTGGTTTCAAAGTAGTCTTGAAATGACGTACCTAGAGCGCAGGTGTTAATCCATTTGAAGGGGTTAATTCGAAGAAGGTATAATATCTTTCCAGTCTTATCATTTGGCCGAGTATTTAAAACAACAGAAATCTGTCGTAACCTATATGGGAGAATACTTCACAGAGTAACAACAGCTGATGAGGTCAAGAATCGTATTACACTATATTAGGTCAGTGATCTCTATCACCCTCCTCCTCTGCTTATGACTACAAATCATGTTCAGATATTGTGGACAAGAAATCATATATTATTTTGGTTTTGAAGTGTTATTCTTTATCTACCACTAATAATCTAAAACACTTTAGGTGTGTGGATAACATGTGACATACCGCCACAGATAATCTAAAACACTTTAGGTGTTTGTATAACATGTGACATACCGCCACTAATAATCTAAAACACTATAGGTGGTTGGATAACATGTGACATACCGCCACTAATAATTTAAAACACTTTTGGTGTTTGTATAACATGTGACATACCGCCACTAATGATCTAAAACACTCTAGATGTTTGTATAACATGTGACATACCTCCACTAATAAGCTAAAACACTTTAGGTGTTTGGATAACATGTGACATACCTCCACTAATAAGCTAAAACACTTTAGGTGTTTCGATAACATGTGACATACAGCCACTAATAATCTAAAACACTTTAGATATTTGTATAACATGTGACATACCTCTACTAATAATCTTAAACCCTTTAGATGTTTGGATAACATGTGATATACCTCCACTAATAATCTAAAACACTTTAGATATGTGATAACATGTGACATACCACCACTAATAATGTAAAACACTTTAGGTGTTTGGATAACATGTGACATACCTTCACTAATAATGTAAAACACTTTGGTATTTGGATAACATGTGACATACGGTCATAATTAATAATTCATCATTATTCAACAGACTAACCGGTTACTTATTTATTTGTGAATTTATTATCCTCCCCTAAGCGTGAATTTCATGAAGAAAATATGACGTAGAGACTTAGTCTATTCGTTGATTTGCTACTCATCATTGATGACCTGTGAATTCAGTGGAACTAGCCTGCTGCAGTGGAAGTAGTAAATCAAACAGAGTAGGGCTCTCCGTCATCTCTTCTTCGCTGAAATTCACAAATATATAATAAAGTATTTATGTTTGTTTTGAATTTCGCGCAAAGCTACACGATGGCTATCTGCGCTAGCCGTCCCTAATTTAGCAGTGTAAGACTAGA
>NW_013665634.1:1124938-1126550 GCF_000517525.1 Limulus polyphemus | reverse complement strand
CATGTGAATATGACTGAAAAATTTAATTTTTTCTGAAAAGGTGGTGTCTATTTACTTGTGACCACGCTGTGTATTTATGTTACACGCAATCTTTAAAAAAAGTAATATAAATATGATTAACGCAAAGCAAAGATATCAGCTCCTCCGCCGAGAGGTGATATAGGGGTTAGATTTGAGCGCCTACCTTCCTACGGGGGTGGGAGAGGTGTCTACGGGTACATGTCACTGTACGGACACGTACACACAGAGACTTCTGTTTGAACACTATTGTTTGTTTATAAAAACAAAGCTACACAATGAATCATCTGTGTTGTGCCCACCACGAGTATCGAAATACGGTTTTTGCGTTATAAGCCTTCAGACTGCCCGCTGAGCCACTGAGTGTCTATGTTTGTTGTTAAACGCAAAGCTACACAGTGGGCTATTTGTGTTGTGCCCACCACGAGTATCGAATACGGTTTTTTGCGTTATAAGCCTTCAGACTGCCCGCTAAGCCACTGAGTGTCTATGTTTGTTGTTAAACGCAAAGCTACACAGTGGGCTATTTGTGCTGTGTCCACCATGGGTATCGAAACCCGAATTTTAGTAGCGTGAGCCATTGGAGGGCATAACATGAGCCACATTTGTTACTGACCAGGTTTAATTTTAGTTTTGCTCTAAGCAGTTAGAGTGAATACGAGAGTTTATTATTTGTTTTCCTTTTCCTCAAAAATGTGCTCTGCACTTTGGGCCCGTGGGTACGCTATAAAAATACGGTGAAATATTGTAATTCATAAAACAAAAATATCCCAAGAGTTGGTGGTGGGTGCTGTTGACTAACTTAGCCTATCAGCTCAAAATTAGGGACAATATATACAAAAACATAATAGAAAAACCGATTTAACTATGCGCGAAAACTCTGAAACAAATAAAATTATGCTCCCAAGTGGCTCAGCGTTAAACTTGAGGGTTTAATAACGCTAAAAATCGAGGTTCGATATCTACGATGATCACAGCGCAGATAGCTTATTGTTCAGATTAACGCTTAAAAACAAAGAAACAAATATAACAATGTTGTATATATATTTTATTTTGATATAAAATAACACGACAGTCTTTGTATACATACAGTAGTGTACAATCAGTAAAACTGTTTTATACTTTATGTACAAACTAGTATGAGTTATAGGATTTCGCATTGAAATTATATAAGAACTTTATTTCTGTCACTTTTTCATCGTGAAAAAATCTTTTACTAGAAGGTTTCTTCTATTTCTCCAATCACTCATCGATTCTGCGAGATAATCATTTTCTAACGCACAAACAATGATCGTTATAATAGATTAATAAAAAATATTAACTTTTCAATTTATATGATTAATGTTTGTTCTTAATTTCGCGCAAAGCTACACGAGTGCTATCTGCGCTAGCCGTCCCTTATTTAGCAGTGTAAGACTAGAGGGAGGCCCGGCATGGCCAGGTGGTTAGGGAGCTCGACTCGTAATCTGAGGGTCGTGGGCTCGAATCCCCGTCACACCAAACATGCGAACCTCCGCCTTTGCCTGGTCCCAATTCCAGGATGAGAAAGGAGGAGGGTTGGGCGCGGGGCTAGCATCTCCACCCCGTAAAAACC
>NW_013665634.1:1118199-1124917 GCF_000517525.1 Limulus polyphemus | reverse complement strand
CCCTATGCTCCACTGGGAGTTTACAGGAATAAAGAAGAAAGAAGAAGACTAGAGGGAACCGACTTACCGACAACTCTTGTGCTACTCTTTTAAAACGAATAATGGGATTTACTGTCACATTATAACGCCCTCACGGCTGAAAGGGCGAGCATGGTTGGTTGGACGGGGATTCGAACCCACGACCCTCAGACTGCAAGTTAAGCCCCCTAACCACCTGGCGATTAATGAAGCGCTCCATCAGATTGGTCTTAGATATATTTGTATTAATTGATTATAAATTAGCGACCTTAATTATGCTTTTGCAGAACTGTTAAGCTTAGAAGTTATGTTCTTTGCTCTTAAGTCTAATCTAACGACTCTAACTTTTCCCCACTTGGAAAATATTAATTCCTTAATTTAAACCAAAACATCGCACATAGTATCAGTTAATTGGCTGGCTTATTTTATTTACCGCTCCATGTCGCATAATTCACATTAATCATTATTGCTTTCACACCGTATAATACGAGTAAAATATATTCTCTAACACCTTGTTTTGTAGCTTTAGAGCTATCTAGCTATTTATATCGATAATATGTTTTTGTTTATTGTTAAGCACAAAGCCAAACAATGGGCTGTTTATACTGTGTCAACCACGAATATTGAAATTCGATTTTTAGCGAGTTCAGAGATTTATCGCTGAGCCATTGGGAGGGGAGAGGGTTCCATAATAGGAAAGACCCAAATGATTCAGTTAATATATAACAGTAAATCTGAGTTAGACAATGATAAAGAATTAGGAACAGTATTTACTAAGTTATTTTTTAAATTTTGGTCTATGTAATTAACTAGATTTGATCATAACTTAGTGATAATATTTTTCATTCTGTTCATCCTGATACTTGTTGGTTATACTGTAATAACACACGATAAAATGATTTACTACCCTATTTTGTTGTTGTTGTGAAAACTAATTAGTAAGTCTGGAACACATCTCGTGTTCTCCAAGTGAGCCTTTCCGTTGCTCAACAATATCAGTACCAGCAAGAAAACCTGTTTCCTTTTGTGCACATCTCCAAGTAACTGGAATAGACAGGCGAAAAAACTCTGTTAACGAGGATAAAGAAAGAAAGGTTTACTTGAAATTAACATTGTCCAACAATACATAATTAAAAGAGCTTGGTTAGGCTTGAGAGACTGGACATCAATTAATATTCTTGGAATTATTAAAGCTTTTTATAGTTAAAAGCGTCAGGCATAACTTCAAAAAACACAAGAGATAATTTGAATAAGCTCCTCCTTAATATTAAATGTGGAAATATATACATATGTGTTTGTGTGTAATATAGAAACTCTAAATTCATATGGATTTTTTAACACACACATCTATACAAAACACCCGTGTAACTTCTGACTTCAGTTTGTTGGAACGTATGGTAGAGATGTACGATGAATATTGATTTTATAACTCAAATCATATCATCTTTGTTCGCGTTATATTTCTTTTAAATTTAAATTTGACTAGAAATTTAACTAAACAATGTGGTGTGGCGAAGTGGCTAGTGTGCTCGGGTTGGGAATCCGAGGATTCGGGGCTCGCATTCTAGTGCCGCAATAACGCACTACACACTTTGGGGTCGTGAGTGCACTATAAGAGTGACAGTCAAATCACACTCATTAATCTGACAAGAGTAGCCTAACCGTTGATGATAGGTGCAGTGTAAAGTTGGCCAGTTGCCTTCTCTCTAGTCTATCAGTTCAAAATTAGGGATGATTATGAGCAGAAAATCCCTGTGTAGCATTGCCAGAAAATTGCAAAACAAACAAACGTGAAAATAAATAATATAATTAAAAAACAACTCGAGATAAAGTATAAGAATGTCCCGTATTTACGATCGTAGAAGCTCAAATATAATCTATCTTAATAGACAGCAACATTTATTGCTGGATAACTGAGTCTCTGTGAGACCAGTGAAAAATAACTTAGATAAAAATAAAACGTGATATAAGATACACAAAAGATCGAAAATCTGATCCTCTTTGAGTTATCTAAGATTGGCGCGGAACTCGTCAGAATTGATTAGTTTGGGGAACTAAATACAACCCAGTTATGATCACTCTTACACTTTCGATAGACTATCTTTAAACATCTAGAAAACCCTAGGGATGAACACCGAATCTTTGAGAAGTAACATTGCACTCGGTGAAGTACTGATTTGATAATAACGATAAGTAATGGAAAACAAACAAGGTGCCCGAGTGCAGATAAAGAGCAGTAACTTAAAATGTCAAATAATTGTATGTATGGGAAGATTTCGGTTAACAGTAGAAAACTATACTATTTTATTTTATCTAAAGAATTTATTAGTTTTAATGTAGAATTATATCGAACAACGCCATTCTATAATATGCTAGGGACTGTCAGACCCAGTAAGCACGTATTGTGTAGAGTGATGTCTATTTAAAGGTTGTGAATTCTGGTTACTTTTGGAGTTAAGCGATTATCAAAAATAAAAAGTTTTCAAACTATTACAATTTGCCTAAGGTAAATTCAATACTCCTCATTGCCTTTGACTTTTGATATTTACGTAGAGTGCTCTAAATACACAAAGAAAAAAGAGACCCGTATCATACCTTAAACAATTCAAAATTAAACCATTTCACCAACGATAAAATCATGCACACAGAAATGGAAGAAAACCCAAAATCTGAAAAGTTGGAAAAACTATTTTGCACAAAGTGTTGAATACCTCTCCATTAGAATGAATTGGTGTCTGTGTTTAAAATATTTTTCAGATAATTTTTGGATTAATAAAAAAAAAAGATTAGTACGCTTCTTTGTTTAGGCTGCCGTGTATAAACAAAAATGAGAGAAAACATGAACAAACATGGAAGAAATCATGAAAAAACATGAAAATGGGATGAGCTTTTATGGATTGTGAACCTTGCATAAAACATACGGTGTATATAACTATATTTTTATAACTTATATGACAAAATTTGTTTTTTTAAATATAAAGTATCTTACATATCTAAAAGAAAGGCTCATAGTAAGTAGGTTGGTTAGCAACAGTATTTATCCAAGTCGAACATAAATGACAGTTTTGATTAAATTTCTAAAGCAGTATTATATCACGCGGAATATTTCAACATGTAATGAAATACGTCTGGCAATGCTAATCGCTTGAACCATTTATCAGACTTTGATTTTTTTTATTCTTAATTAACGAAACTCTAGCTCAAATTACAATTTGTTACCACACGACTAAGGATTTATAAAGTGCTCATTACCATGCGACTAAACTTTTACAAATTGCTTGGACTTCAAAACATACCTATATATAAAATGTGTATTAGTCCCCACAGTGTTATTTTTAGTTATTTAGAACTCTTTTTACTAAATAATTTAGTCTCTACAGATTGCAAAACTGAAGCGAAGTATTAATAATTTTAAACATATATTTTTAATAAAAAGCTGAAATATTTTTACAGTGAAATCCTACTACTAACTTAGCGGTCATGTGTGTTGTAGAATAGCATATCACATGTGTAGACTGTATTCTGCCGAAGTAATTGGGAAGATAATATAGCCATGTAAAAGAGTAACACACTAATCCTTGGAATGGAATACCAATGCACATTCGCAACTAATTCTGTAAATAGAAGAAAATAGATTTTACTAAGGGATTTTTTTATGCTCCGTAGCATTTACCTACAAATATTTTACGGTCCTTTGACTTTGATATTTACGTAGATTGCTCTAAATACATGAAGAAAAAAATAAAAAAGAGACCCGTATCATACCTTAAACAATTCAAAATTAAACCATTTCACCAACGATAAAATCATGCACACAGACATGGAAGAAAACCCAAAATCTGAAAAGTTGGTAAAAACTATTTTGCACAAAGTGTTGAATACCTCTCCAGAATACCTACAAGTATTTTACGGTCCTTTGACGTATTAATTATCAAGTATTGTATATATGGCAAAGCTCCTATCTGCCGCCGTCCCTAGTTTTAACCTACTGTTTGTTTTTGTTGAATTCCGCGCAAAATTACTCGAATCCAAAGCTCTACCACAGGGCAAACCTGCGCCCATTATTTATGAAGATAATATTGGTAAACCGCCTTTTGTAAGCTTCCGAAAAGGCAAATCTTATTTTTTTTTATTTTTAAAGCATACATTTGCTATTGATGCGGTTACGAGGTAAGTAGTTCTGATTATTGCGCTCGTATTCATAACATTCAGTTTGTGATGGCTGCTTTATTCATATTCTTTTTTTTTTTACCAATTGTTGTCACTCGGGATTTAATACTTCTTAGTTTTGTGTTAAAACGAAAGTCCCGCAAAATAAACTTTTGTACAAAAGCTATTTTCTTCTCGATTGCAGACGTTTTAACGATAAAGTTGTAATAAAACCCCGACTGGAAGCACTTATGTTTTAGAACCACTAACATAAATTAGTTTTATATTCACAATGATAAATCGTGCTTAGTCCATGAATTTAAACAAAACCACTTTTTATCTACGAATATAATTAAATATAGTTCGTGTATGTTTTCTTGCCATATTTGTAAGCAAAAATGATGCACAATGGGCTACTTGTGCCGTGCCCACCATGGGTATCAAACTGAATTTTTAGCGTTACAAGCCATCATACTTGCGGCTGTGCCACTGGGGGTGGGTATCAATTCTTTATGATCAAAATAGTTGTAAAAATCTACATTGAGCAAATAATAAAGTAAAGTATCAAATTTACAGGGATACTATAGGTTATATTTAACATTATTAAAATTGTATTAGGCTTTAATAACTGAAACAGCATTTCTAAATCTGACTGGAAATCGAGTATACATGAAGAATAGTTCCTTATTCGACCACTTGGTGCTTCGTATTGTATGAATGTGATCACTCTTTAATTGATATTAGTAAAAATATAACAGTTTAATTCCAATTGTACACTGTATATTCCTAAATCTAATCAACTATACAAAAGTCTTGCTTGAAAACAGCTTGTATGGAAATACGACAGTTGACATTCGAATTCCCACCAGATATATAACTTATGAAACAATATGCTTTGAAACGTAAAATATATTATGGTCTGATGTATATTTATTTTAACACTTATTTAAATAAACGTTTCGTCTTTATTTCGAACCTGATTTCAACCTCAGTTTTAGAATTGAAAGAGATGGTTATTATACTCGTATAGTTTTATCACAAATTTACGTTGAAAAATTTTACGCAGCTTTTTTTTAAAGGCACGGATTGGCTCCGTGGTGGACCTCTGGTTTTCAGAACTGGCTTCCGTTCGATTCTACAAATATTAGAGTGATAGATTATTAACAAAGCGAACAAACTTATTTTAATTGGTGACAATCAGTGAATTAACAGTTTCATCATTACAGGATAATTAATATAAAATTATGCTTCTGAAATAAGTCGCACGTCCCTTGCTGCCCTTGGAATTATTTCCTCCATTGTAGACCATACATAGTCTAATGCCTATATCATGCATCCTTGCGTCGCACAGACATTTCAATTCTTTTAGGCCTGGTTGTTAAGGCACTCGACTCGCAATCTGCGGGTTACGAGTTCGAATCCCCATCATCAAACATACTCACCTTTTCAGCCGTGGGGGCGTTATTATGTTACGGTCAATACTACTCTTCGTTGGTAAAAGAGTAGCTTAAGAGTTGGCGGTGGGTGGTGTTGATTAGCTTCCTTTCCTCTAGTCTATTACTGCTAAATTAAGGACGGCTAGCGCAGATAGCCCTGGTGTAGCTTTGCGCGTAATTCAAACCTAACCAACCCAATTCCTTTATTATAAGTCCGATGAAAAACGTGAGATCAACCTTTTCTGTATATTACATGGAAGTCGGTGCGGGCTAAAAACATACAAGTTCAATGAGTTGCATCGGGAAATTTAAAGGGTATGCGATCGAACGAGTTTGCTATAATTCTAGGTTTCTTCAGCATCCCCTCTTCGTTTCGTTGATTTCGAGATATGGCTGGGAGCCTTCGACAAAGCTCAAATAATGTTTATCTTATTAACTATACCAGGAGATATGCCTATCTTCATTTCCCCAATATTTGAGGCGGATGAAAGTGATGTTCCTGATTGATTCGGAGTTCTTTACCTTTCTAAATATTATGCATTGCGAGTTTTTCACTTCCTTTCAACAAGTCTATACATGGCGATATTTCATTGTAATACATTTGTGAATTCTTCGTGAACCAAATATACTGGAAGTGGCACTATGGTTTACATCTGCCCCCTCCCGCAGGGCTCCAGTGACTCAGCGATAAGTTGGAAGGCTTGTAATGACAAAAAATCGGATTTCGATACCCGTGGTGGACACACCGCAGACAGCCCATTGTGTAGCTCTAACGCTTAACAACAAACAAATAAATCAACTCTACGTCAAATTTTCATTGTATTAGCATATGCGGTTTATTCTCATAAAATGCGATTAAAGTTCTTTTAAACATGTCAATGTTTTTTAAAGCTTCCATAAAAAATTAACAGTGGTGGTTACTCAGTTCAATTTCGGTTTGGCATTGGGTGCCTTCCTTCCTACTTTTGGGTGCTAGCAGTTTTAATTTTTTGAACATTCTTGTAGATTGAGGGAAAAAAAAGTGAAATACTATGAAAGTTTAGGTGTATGCGATGTATACACCTGGAAAAAAGTTAAGCACCCCCGTGTTTTTTTCAAGTGATTCAGATTCGACG
>NW_013665634.1:1106325-1117256 GCF_000517525.1 Limulus polyphemus | reverse complement strand
TTCAGAAATTCGTTACTTAAATACGGATTTGATGCACGAGAAAATAGTGCATATTGGACGTGAAGAAGGGAGCAAGTTGCACGTGGGAAAAAAAAAGACGCCTGATTTAAATGTCACACCTGAACGCTCACATCCTTTTAATTATGTATGAAATTATGAACATTGCTCAACATCATGAAAATTAAACCTTATTTTCAATGAGCAATCCTGAAAAATATTTGGGGGGGCTTAACTTTTTCCAGGTGTATATATTGTGATATACTATCCTATATCTATTTTAATATCGATGTTTGTTTAAGTTAAGTTTATATGTAGAAATGTACATAACTTATACTGTTAAATCTGTATTGCAAAATTCCAGCCTATTCACTAAATTGAAGAAAATTCTCGAGTGTAAGAATCGACAATATGTGTGTGCACGTAAACACTGGTGTATCATTTATATTATTGCGTAAACTGCAATTTCGAGAAACTCTTCATACGTCTATAAATATAACCAACGCAACGCGTCAAAAGACAATATATATGTTACTGGTTTGCTATTGTTGGTAAGCTATAAACCTCGGAAGCTATAACTGTGATTGTTGTAACGTTTATTAATCGGGAACTTCAGATATTTGACCAGGAATGTTTATAGAATTTGAATATTACAAACTATTTAACTTCAGCGGATTCACATCGGACATTAGTATTTTTACTAAAACATTATATAAATTCATCGATGGACAACTTGTCGTATGGCCGGCGAAGAACGAAGAACACAGAGCTAGCTCGCTCACTGTTGCCCCCCAGTGGCACAGTGTCTGCGGACTTACAACGCTAGAAACCGGGTTTCGATACCCGTGGTGGGCAGATCACAGATAGCCCTTTGTGAAGCTTTGTGCTTAACTACAAACAAACAAACGCTCACTGTTAAGTGAGTTGTATCTACATCTACTCAAAATTAATTCGCTCATTGTGAACCCTCGATAAGACATCAAGGAAGTCCCAGACCAGGTAGAGGATTAAATATTCTTTGTAAGTTTGTAAAACTTTTGTGCATAGATCATTATTGTTATTGTAAATTGTGTTATTATTTGTATATTACAATATATTTGTATTATAAACTGTGTGTATCAATCTTGTTAGCAAGTATCATAAAGTGGATACATATCGTCATTTATATAATTTCTAAATCTAAATTATCATTTAACTCAGTTTCAGGCTATTCGACATTGTAATACGTTACCTAATAATTTGGAGAGTCCTCCGGGATAAATTGTAAGACGTACCAATATATATATATATATATGTATGTGTATATATATATGTGTCAGTGTAACCTATTAATAACGATGGATAGATATAATGTAGGGTTCGTATCCCCGTCCCACCAAACATGCTCGCCGTTTCAGCCGTGGGGGCGTTATAATGTGACGGTCAATTCCACTATTCGTTGGTAAAAGAGTAGCCGAAGAGTTGGCGGTGGGTGGTAATGACTAGCTGCCTTCTCTCTAGTCTTACACTGCTAAATTAGGGACGGCTAGCGCAGATAGCCCTCGTGTAGCTTTGCGCGAAATTCAAAAACAAACAAACAAACAGATATAATGTATAAGCTATCATACAAAACACAAATAGAAGATCGTAAGTTGGGTGGGCAAGTTATAATTTCTCAGAACCTACTACCAGCCAGAATACACAAAGTAAATAATAATCTTTATAAATAGATCACAACAATTGGATATAAACAATACATTTAATATTCACTGTTTTATCAAACTGAAATTATGGTTAGGCTCTAAATAGAGATAACACTATCTAAATCGTAAGACATCGTTCATAAAACTATAGATTCAATTACAAGCAGCAAACTTTCTGTCATTATGTAATATCGCTGCATACATAATTGAAGAGATTTACCATACTCGCATTTAATTATTCGATGTTGTTGTTTTTTCTTCGTTCGTGTTTCTTTATTTAAAAATATGCTCCGATTATAGATGTACTTATTTCTTTTCCTTTTTTAAAAATTTTAATCCATAAAGACTCTTGTGGTATCCCCCAGTGGCACAGCGGTATGTCTGCGGACTTATACCACTAGAAACCGAGTTCCGATACCCGTGGTAGGCAGAGCCCACATAGCTCTTAATAACGAACAACAACAACTCTTGTGATATAAAAATATTCATTTTTTGTATTTATCCGGCAGACTTCCAGATTTCTTGTTTAGTATTTCTGTATTTATCAATGATATTCACATATTTAAAAGTTTGTCAATGATAGTTCAAATACCTAGCAGTCAAAATTGTAACACTTCGTTTATGGAAATAACCTTTGACCCTTTGTACAACAATATACGAAAAAAATACTGTCCTAATGTGATAAGTTTTTTTATCCGTAGAAGTCTCAACGTCGAAAACTGACTATAAGATCACTTTTCTCACCTGTGACTACTGCTTAACAATCTTTATGTAAATTAAAAAACGTCATTGTTTAAAGAGCAGCCAAGTTCAAAAGAACAAATTTCCCGTGTAAGATATATATATCTATTTCATTTGCACAAAAATTGTTTAGCAACTAATATCCATCAATATTCTCCAATTTTTTTTTCGTGTGTGAAGGGTGAAAATCTCTATAAAACCCAGTTTTTTTAACCTGTTGAAATGCTGCACACAGTCCCCATGGAGCGAGTTTGAAAGTGGGGGAGGGGGGGGGCAGATTTTTAATATATTTTATGTATAATAGTGTATTCGTGTTCACGAACCAAGCTATGCGTATAACTAGTAATATACCAAGTATAAAGCATGTGATTTCGACCAATCACGAGTTACATAATAGCAGTTGCATTTTCAATCGATACAAGGGGAGTCCGTTCGTCACCAAATATTGCCAATCATTAATGTGTTGTTATTGTATCCTTATTAGTCAGGCTATCACAAACTTCGTATTACATTTGTTTTTGTTTTTTCACAAATAGCCTAATAAAAATAATTTTTGAAGTCACAATTAAACAATGAGGTGGGGGGTTGCAGCACCCTCAACCCCATAGGCTCCACTATTTCTGAGACATGCAGATATATACTTTGATAGAACTTGTTGAGGCTAAAAACTAGGCACTGTAAAATAGCTTTATCTGAGACTTCTCTTGGACATGAAACATTCTGACAGTGATACATTGATTACATTTTCCTAGGACATTTGATATGTTATTTTACTTCTATGCGATATTGGATTTTTCGAACACTTCGTCATCATATTTGTTTTATAACTTACATGAATCAGAAAACAATGCTACATGTAGAATTTTGAAATATTTTCACAAATAAATATTTTGTCTTAAAAGGATCTTCTCGTGGAATATTACAATCTTTGTATTTATCTTTTAGTATTATATTTGTCCAAGTATAATAAATTTCTGTTCAGATTGGTAATTCTATAGAGCTTTGTTTTTGCTTTTGGTGTTCACTAAGCTAGTTTTATTATTGCCCAGATCGGTAAAACATGTACATTTAATATGTTTCTTAGTTTTATGGAACCAGTAAACGAAACCCTTCTTAGAAAGTTTGTTTATTTTGTTTTAAAAAGATAGGGAGATCCAGGTTATCTAAAAGACTCAATTCGTAGTAGAATTTTCATAGGCTTACCTTATTATAGCTTTCTTCTATTTGTTTCAAGTAAAAAAATATAAGAAACAGCTTCAATACAATCCCCCAGCTTCAATATAATCCTCCCTTAAGAATAACATATAAAATAAATATAAATAATTTACTAGATTTGTTGTATTTCAAAGGGACATAGCTATTTCAAAAGAGCGAACGTAAACATAAAATCGATAGGATACGAAAGTGTCCTTTTTTTACTACAATGAAGTTGAAGCACGTCGTCTGTGATAGTTCATTCCACTGTTCTCCTCCCCCTCTCACCCTCATTGAATTTCTGATTAATCTAAAATAAAAGAAAAATGTTTTATTATTAGTATGGGTGTACTTATTGTGTATTCATATATGCAACATGTTATCAATTCTTGTTAAACATATATATATATATTTGTTTTTATGTATTAAAGGCAATAATAATAATATTTATTTCATACCTTCACGCGTATTGTCCTGTAAGGTATAATGACTAAATTTTTGGAGCTTTTGGTATGCGTTTAAAGAGTAAATCAGGTAAACAAAAAATATATAGGCATATAGGTTTTGATTTATTCGAGCATAAACTCTTAAATATTCGCCCCCTTCCCCTAGGTGACTCAGAAGTAAGGCAATGGGATTATAACGCTAAAAATCGGGTTTCGATACCCATGGTGGGCAAATCACAAATAGTCCATTGTGTAGCTTTGTCCTTTATAACAAACAAATTGAAAACTGAAGATTACATATTCTCGACTTAATTAGAGCGTGTTCCTGTATTTGGTTGGATTTCCTAAGAAAACATTATTCATTAAAAATGCATTTAGTTGTTATGAATTTCAATTGTCTATTTCAAATAAAAATAGTCGACCAGCACTCTAAATATTTTCTCCTCATCTTTTAAAATGAAAACTTCGAATTAAGTCTAAAATACAACATAATGCAACAAAATACATTTTATTAAAAATTTAATGTTTGTTGATACGCACAAAGCTACATAATGGACTATTTGTGTTATGCCCATCGCAGGTATCGAAACCCGATTCTTATCTTACTAAGCCACCGTTCGGCAAATTATACCCAATATTCGCAATTACAAATATTTTTAAATAAAATAAGAACCCTATTGCCCGCTCTTATTTTGTAGAAATATTAGTTTTGTAAAAAACATTGCCACCCGAACATTTTTTGTTTCAAATTTGTGCACAAAGATATACAGGGCTGCCTGTAAATAGCTGTCCCTAATTTTTAACTGAGGCTAGAGGAAAAGCAGCATCCACCAAAATTCACTTTCACTATTATTGTCTGAGTCTATTATTGTCTTATAGATCATCCATTATCTTAAAGTGAGTAGCGAAAGTTTGTGACAAAGAGACGTGAGTACACAGATTTACACTCTGGATACCAGATTAACTGAAAGGCCACGCCCGACTCATCACCGAACACCGCAGAAAAGATCTGCACGACACACACCCAAACGGCACAGTTTGATGCGTGACGACATTTCACTAGTCACTCTGAACTGTTACTTTGTAACAGGTGGACAATGGCCATGATTGATAATTTCATCACACCACGTTTCCGTTAAACATAATTATTACAGGTTTCGTTCTTCAGATGAATAATCACACGTCGAACACATAATAACAGTCAAATATATTAAATTAACTCGCGAGGACGTGTAGACTCAAAAGTTATTGAAAAACGCTTTATAAGTATTCTACAAGTATCATAATTAAATAATACCACAAAACTTGTCAGCAACACATGAAGGTAACTGTTGTTGTATGTATATTTCACGATGACCAGTTACTTTAAAGAAGGTTAAACTAAATGACTTGTGGTAGTCGGCTAGTATGAGTAGGTAGTCTACAGTCAGTTTACCTTGTGTAAGGCTTATTCTATCTTCTACCCTTTCATTAATAGGCCTTGATTTTGCAAACCCTACCTTACGTGTCATCTCTAGCTGGAATTGAGGACATGTGTGAGGTGTGCGCGAAGACTGGGCGACAACGTGGTATAAAAAATAAGAAATCCGTACAAGGACGTTAACCTTTCTGTCAACTCCATAACCCTCAAGCATCTCTCCACTAACATGATTCCTCTAAACTGACCGAACATCTTGAGATATTATTGTGATTAAGGCCGAAAATATCGCTAACAGTAAGTGTACCCCAATAACAAATCAGTGCATTTAAGGATGATTTTAATCATTACAAGTATATTGAGTTAGAGATATTCACTACTAGATCATTCTGTAATTCTTATCTATGTAGGTACTGCCTTGGCCAGAATGTTTGCATGTTGTTCTATATTGGTGTTATTGTCTACATGCATGGAGTAGTCATTGAGCAAATGCCCGAGTAGTATCAGAGAAGTTAGCGTATGATCGAACAAATATGTACGAGTTGTTATTCTGGTATGTATAAGTTGTTCGTCAAAACACAGGTACACACCTCTTCTGTATAAAAGAGTGTGTTTTTGGTATAATATTTTTTGAAACAGATCAACGTTTTGTTCAGACAATTTCTTTGTACTTGGTGTAGAGTCATGTCTCATCACGTGCCAGAAGTTATAGGGCGTCAACTTGTTCGACTGTCCAGAAATGGTATGAAGCAAAAGACATTGCCATGCAGTACCCCCAGTGTACTGTATCCAGAATCCTGAAACGTCATCGGACTACAGGAAACGTTGTTCTAGGAAAATCCACTGGTAGACGCCGAAAAACTACTGCCCGAGATGACTGTGTTTTGATCAGGTTAACACGTCAAGGTCGAAAGAAGTCTTGCAATACCTTACGACGGGAATGGCATGAACACATTCATTCCAGGTTACCCAGAGGAACCGTGAATAGCAAGGTTATTTTACAAAAAGGGCTATCTACAAACCGATATTGACCAGAATTCACTGACATCATCCTGTTACTTGGGCAAGACAGCATGCCAACTTACAGTTAGGACACTGGCGAAATGTCATCTTTTCAGATTTGTCCTGTTTGTTAAAGCTGATGGTAGGATTCGTGTTCGTCGTTTGCCTAGAGAACAGATGAGAGAAGACTGTCTTTCCCACAAGGAACACACAGGAAATGGTGCAGTATATGTTTGGGCAGCTATTCATCATGATGGAAAAACTGCTCTTCATATTTTCCAGGGAAACATCGGCGCCTTCTACAGGCATCACGTGGAGATGATATGTCTACCATATGCTAGGGCAAGGTTTGGCAATAACTTTGTGTTCCAAGATGACAATGTCACTGCCCACAGTGCATGTATTGTACAGGGTTATCTCGACCAGGAGGACGTTACAAGATTATCATGACCAGCAAAGTCTCCGGATTATAATGCCATTGAGAATTATTGGGCAGAACTGAGCTGGAAAAATGCTAGCCACGACACTAAACTAGCTACTGAAGCTGAGTTACAGTGAATAGTTGGGATGAAATTACGGTGGATTACATCAATAATCTCGTCGACAAAATGTCGCCTTTCGGAGGTTATTGGGGTACGAGAAGAACCAACTAAGAACTGAAGGTTTAATATGAACTGATATAAGGTTAAAGATGCTATTTATAATAATTTGATGTTATATTTTGTCATTATATATATATATGTTTTGGTAAGGTTTTGTTGTGATAGGTGAAATGATGAATTACACATCTTTCTACATTTTGGCTTAGACTGTGTCTTGATTTGATCAGAAGTTAATGATAATTCTAACTCAGTTGTTAAGAGCACTTATTCTACTGACGAAGCAATGCCTTAAACGAATCTTGATATATACGTCTATACTCCAACGGGCATTTTATATACCACTTGAATTGAACCAGCTTCTTTTTATATATCAAAGATAAAGAAAATATATAACACCAGAACAAAACAAAAACTTCAAAAATTCGTAAATAAATCTGGACTGAGTTGGCAGTGCTTTTGAGTGAATAATTCTTTTTTGATTTAAAGTTATTTTGCTTCTTTGTTTTGTTGTTCAGGGCAAAGCTATACAATGGGATGTCTGTGTTATGCCCACCACGAGTATTAAAACCCAATTTGTAGCGTAATAAACCTTAAGACCTACCGCTGAGCCACTGGGAGACACATACACATGCAATCAGATTTTGTTTTTAAAATATTAATTCACCTATAACAAAAACCTAAATATACAGCTATCAAAATTTATATAAACCAAGCCCTCTCCCCAGTAGCTCAGCTAGAAACTGGGTTTCGATATCTGTGGTGAATATCACAGATTGCCCATTGTGTACCTTTATGATTAACTACAAACAAACAAACAAACAAAAGTATAAACCAATCATGACAAAAAAGCAACATTTTCAATATAACAGCTATATAATAACAGATCAAAATATCTTTTCAGATGAAAGCTGGAAAGGAAAAAAATAATACGTATTTGTTGGTTTTTTTTGGTAACTTACACAAGCGTGTAGCAATCGATGACAACAAAAGAACGGGTAACTTTAAGTTATGTCATTCGTCTTTTGTTTTACGACTGAGAGTTCTGAGTGTAGGAAAACAGGAAAAGCTGGACGTGCGTTTGAAGTCAGCCCGAATTGATTCAACGCCGCGACAGATTGAGACGATCAGACATCCAGTAACTACGGAACTGAGTTAGATGTATGAATTGTTCTTTTCCTTTACTAAAAAGAAAACAAAAACAAAACGTATGGTCAACATTTGGTGTTCAAATGATCATCGGGCTTTCAGAATTACAAAGACTTTTTTGGGGTATCCTAAGATAGTGTTTATTTAAATGCATCAATAACATCAACAATAATCTAGCTAATATATCATCTCCCGTTTAAGTAATATCTGAAAGTTTTATATTGGAACTTTTTCGAGAATAATCCAACGAGTCAAAGAGCCAATAAAGTGTGTGTTGTACAAGATTATTTTGCGAGTCAAATAAGTTACATATTTTAAACATTGTTTAGAGATTAAAATAATAATATAATGATTTCACAAGCTGGAAGATTTAATTGTATTCTGTCAACATCAGCGTTTCCAGATTCCAAAACGCGCGCGACACCATACAGTCATCGAAAGCTCATCAGATTTCATCAGACATAAAAAATTACTACAAACACTGTTTAAAACAAGTTCAATGCTATTATCACCAAAATTTTGCTTTCATCTTTTATTGTCAGTATTCTGAATCTCCTTCTTCCTCCAAAGTTCTCGAATTCTTTTCAAACTTGCTTTGGTTGTTAATGGAGAGAAATCGACTAGCCCACAAGAAAGATGTTAATTATTTTGAAAAATAGAGTAATAAGGCTATTTTCTCCAGATTTCATTAGATTATGTCTGGTGTTGCAATTCATCCCTCTTGCCACCAGGAGCTATGAAATCTCACCAGATTTACCAAATCTGGTGGCAAATTTCACCATCTGGCAACGCTGGTCAACTTTGTATAATTTTGAGTAGCTGGGAGGTTTTGAATCAAGTTACACGTATAATGTCTGTAAGATCAGGATTGAAATTCAACAACCCTAGTAACTTTTATAACCGTTTCCCAAGTTAAAAAAAAAGCATACCATATTTTTAAGCCAAACCCTGAGTGCGATTTTTGAGTTTGATTTTTGAAATGTGATTGATGCAAGTGAAAATGTCCAAGAAACCTCAAAACAGAGGCGTAGCTAAGAGGGGCTCAAGGAGGCCCGGCCCTCTGAAAATGTAGGCATATTGATCTCATATTATTCTTCAGCTTTTATATCTATTAATCTCGTTTTGTATAATTTAATAAAAAATAAATAAAACTTCTATAAACTCAGTTACATTTGATTTGTTTTAATGACCATTTTATTAAAAATTTAGATAAATTTCAGCTTTTTAATTTATTGGCCCTCTGAGTGGAAAACCTGGCTATGCCACTGACTCAAAACAAGAAAACATTATTTTTCTTCTAGTTGTGGGAGGATTCTCAGTGTTCACATTAAAACTAATAAAACGTACTTTAAGGTTGTTGCAACATTCAAAACAAACGTTATATATAGATCTATAGGTGTGTGTGTTACAGTCACGTTTACTTGTTCTAAACTTCTATGTTATAGCACTATGTTTCAAAAATATAGCCCCAGTAACACAGCGGCATGTCTGCGGACTTACAACGCTAGAAACCGGGTTTCGATACCCGTGGTGGACAGAGCGCAGATAGATAAACAAACAAAAATCGAAAATATTTAAAGAAAAACGAAAAAAAATCCAATAAACACAATTTGTTAAATAGTGAAATGCACACAAAAAACTTTTATATCCGACTGGATTTCTGGTTTATGTCAAACAAAATACGCAGAAAGCTTGAATAATTCAAACTTCTGCCTTGAAGTCAGCTAGCTGGCGAAGTCAGAACGTTATGAGTCATAAGATAGTATAAACAAGTTGCCCCTAGTGAATGTCTTTTTCGTTTACTTTGCTAAATTATGCCTAATTTACAAATATTGTATGTTTATTCAAATATTGTTTTTCAGTATATTACCGTAAATAAATAATACTGAGAACAGCATATATATTTATTTATAGGTTTGTTTATATCACAAAGGGAAGAGTTATATGAACGGCGTCCGCTGGAAACGGTGATATTTAGTGGAAGAGAAAGTGTAATATAACTTATTTCGTTACGTGAAAGTATCCATGATACGAAGTAAACCTGTAAAGGTTTATATGAAACTGTTTTTGTAGATGAGTTGTACTGAGTTATGTTTTACCGATAGAATGAATAATTATTTCAACATATGTATGTGTCAGTCGACTCTAATTGTATGCAAGCTGGTCACAAAGCTATAGTTGTTAAGATATTTACAGAATACAGATATTTTTCGGATGATTAAAAAACTTCTTATTTTTTACCTTGTAATCTTTGTCTGGTATATTTCAACAGTTTCTACGTCTATTTCCAATACATTCAAAAGCGTTTTTTCATCATCTCTAATATATATACTTTATTTTTACACATCCAAAGAAATTATTTGCACTAATACTAAAAAGTAAAACCCGACAGTAAATTTTCTTTTTATTTTTTGTTTTGTTGTTAAACGCAAAAATATACGATGAAAAATCGGTCGGATACAGTAGGTATTGAAACTCGATATATAGCGTTATAAGCTCTCAGACTTCTAATCTAGCTGAGGGCACGACAGTTTTATAGTGTAGTTAATAATGGCTGGAGACGGCTTGAATGGGTAATGAAGAAAAACTTTAATATAAGTTTAACATAACAGCAAATGTACAACGTTTCGACAAGGTTTTGTCATCATCAGGTACAAAATTTTGTCGAAACGTTGTACATTTGTTGTTATGTTAAACTTATATT
>NW_013665634.1:1101515-1105325 GCF_000517525.1 Limulus polyphemus | reverse complement strand
AACACTCCAATAGTCCAATACAAAGTTCATCCGTCATTATATACTACTTTGTCCCCCTTCAATATTTATTTAAATATAACAATAAAGTATATAATACACAGACACATTTATGTAAGTTAACTAAATTTTACATCAATTCATTTTATAGTTACTCTAGATCAGCGTTTCTCAAACTGTGGCGGACAGCGGTAAGTATTCGGATTTACGACGTTAAAATCAGGGGTTCAATTCTCCTCGGCGGACAGCAGATAGCCCAATGTGACTTTGCTATAAAAAAACACACACACAAACTGAGGGTCCGCGAGTCATGTCCGAAATTTCATAAAAGTATTTAAAAAAATATAATTTATAGAAAACAAAAAATATGTTTTGTAAAATTGAAGTTATATGAATTAAAGCATTTAATTTTGAAATAAAGCTTTTCGTATACACTGATTTTTTTTTTCAAAACAAAAAATCTCGATAGGTTTTGGAGTCCACAGAAAATTTTAAGTTAAAACGGTTCCTCGGGTTACTGAAGTTTGAGAATATCTGCTCTAGAGGTTGGGATGATAAAAACAGTAGATCTAATTTGTTTTAAATCGTCAATCAAACTTTAACTATACAAAACTAAGGGTTAGTTTTCGCGAAGTTTCGAATAACTTCTTCTGTATAATTAATCCCGAACTTCTAATATCCCACGAATTCTCTTATTAACAAAGTTCGAATGTTTGTAATGTATTCTACTCTATCACGAGTCCGTCAGAAATATTTTTCTCGTTCTATTGCCGGGTTCTTTAAGGTTTGAACTTTCCTTAGCATGTTTCTTTTTCTTTTCACCGTTTATCTGCAGGTGTTATTGTAAGCGAATGGGCTCAATTTGGTAGAGTTTGTATAAACAAATGTTTGGGTATTGTTTTACTTTCCTGTTCTTCCAGTGCTTGTTGGAGTCAATGATCTTAATATTAGTACAAACTAGATTGTGTCAAGTTGTTAGTACTATAGCCGTTATTGTTGCCTGTGTAGATCAGGCAGTGCCTTTATGATGGTTGATTGACTGCTTAACACGAATCAGAAGGTACTTGAACTGCTTTATTTTTAGCAGACGGTTATTCTACAGAGTTGAGTACGTTATATTAAATGATTTAAAATATGCAAATGAGCAAGTCAAGTGACAGCCACCTCTGATATATATTCGCGGTGAAACTATATGTATTAGAACTACATTTTGACATGCCCCCCCCCCCATCTGTGGAACAGCGGTAAGTCTGTGGAGTTATAAGGCTAAAAACCGAGTTTCGATACTCGTGGTAGGCACAACAGAAATAGTCCATTGTGTATAGTGGCGTAGACAAGTTTTCCACTCTGGGGGCAGAAACTTTTTAAGGGGGGCAATAAATTAAAAAGCTGAAATTTATCTAATTTTTTTATAAAATGGTCTTTAAAACGAATTAAATGTAATAGTGTTTATAGCAGTTTTATTTATTTTTATTAAGTGATACAAAACGAGTTTATTATATATAAAAGCTGAAAATAATATGTGATCAATATGCCTAGATTTTTCAGATAGCCGGACCCTCTTGCCCCCCCCCTCCTCCAGCTACGCCTCTGATTGTGTAGCTCTGTGTTTAACTACAAACGAACTGCAAACATTTTTGAGAATGTATGGTGTTTTGTATGTAGTGCCCCCGTGGCTTACCAGTAAGTCTGACAACTGGTAAGTTAAAGTTTTGGTTTCGATATACACGTTGAGCATAGCACAGATAATCCATCGTGTAGCTTTGTGCTTAATAACAAACGAATTGTAGTTAGTGTAATACCACCGATATTGATCACTTTTGGGAAGAGTATGTAACAAAGGAATATGGATCATTAATTTGGAGCGCCAGAACAATCCTGAAAGGGATTTGCAACAAGTCGTACTCCAGCCTTGGTAAATAAAGTGAACCATCTTGTAGTAGTTGAGAATCTACAAAATAGAAATGATTAATGATAAAGGCCGTCCACGTACCTAGGCAACAATATGTAACATAATAAAGAAGGATCTCCATCTGGAAAACGCCTGACATGGACTGGTGGCAAGGGCACTTGACTCGCGATAAGCGGGTGCGGATTCGAATCCTGTTATCAAATATACATGCCCTTTCAGCCAGTCAATCACACTTTTTGGTTGGGAAAGAGAACCCCCAAGAATTGGCGGTAGTTGGTGTGTTGATTAGCTAAATTCACTCCAGTCTATCACTTTTAAATTAGGAATGGCTAGCGAAGATGGCCCTCGAGTAGCTTTGCGTGAATTTCAGCAAAAACAAACTAAATCATTTGGAAAAGTGAAATAAGCCACGTCTACATAGTTTACTTCCACGACATATTTGTTCAACTGTCGCATGCCTCAAGCAACTGAAGAATAAAACGGGTATTTATGCTATTGCATGCTAAGTCAAACAGGTCGAGTCGCCGTACACAGAGCCTATAGATTTCTGTGATATCGAACTGGTGAAACGGGCTCTGGGAAACCGCCATCTTCATACATAAGATAAAACAGGAAGGAGTGGTTTTATTTAAACATGAGAGAATCATTTGCAATGAAAACTACGCTGCAGGACTATTTTCAAGATGCACGGTTGTCAAATAGAGTATGAAGGGCGCTAGCACATGGATTTTAACGAATAATGTTACAAAACCATTTTGATATAACTCACTCAACCTCTGTTGATGGTTTGAAAGGAAGAATGTAAAAATATATATTCATTATTACTGACAGTTTATACAAAGGTTGTTAGCTGGTATTTCATTAGATATTTATTTAGTTACAGTATACATCTAATATATGAATGCTGTTTGATAATTATATTTTGTGTGCTTGTGCTGAATTGCCAGCCAGTTGTGGACACATGGTGCTACGTATTTTATCGTCTTGTAGTCAGAATAATCAGTGTTGATACAACGATATGTACTTTACTGCAAATACTAAAATATATATAGACGTATTTCGTAAATACTTTACCAAGTGTACTAGCAAATACTTTCGTATATTAATTTTTAGTGGTTTAATTAGGTTGTAATTAAGCACAAAGCTACACAATGAATTATCTGTGCTTTGCCCACCAGGGGTATCGAAACCCGATTTTTAGCGTTGTAAGTCCACGACTTACCGCTGAGTCACCAATGGGCGTATTAAACAAGTCTAACATGTTTACACTTGCATGTTTACTTCTATGTATACACAAAAACATTATTACGTAAAGCATGTTGTAATGTATTATAATTTCAAATATCCTGAAATTTAGTTAAATTGTAATTTAGATTTAGTAGTTAAATAAACGGCGATATATATCCAATTTATAATATTTGCCAACAAGATTGATACACACAGTTTTCTTTTTGAATACAAATATATTTTAATACACAACCAATAATACAATTTACAATAACGGTTATTACAAATAGTTATTACAAAGAATATAAAGTCTTCTTTCTGGTCTGAAATTTCCTTGATGTCTTATCGAGGGTTCACGATGTACGAGTTAATTCTAAGTTTATGTAGATATAATTCACTTAATAGGGAGCTAGTTAGCTCTGTCGTCTTCTCTGATCACACGCCGATTTTTTTTTCACCGATGAAGTTAGGTAATATTTTCGTAAAAGTATTAATGTCCGATGTGAATCCACTGAAGTTAGATGCGTTGTAATGTTCGAATTTTGTAAATGCTCCTGGTTAAATATTTGAAGATTTTCGATTGAAATACGTTATAACAATCACAGTTATAGCTTCCGAAGTTTATAGCACATTGACTATAGCAAACTAATAATAGATATTCTCTTTGGCGCGGC
>NW_013665634.1:1097237-1101446 GCF_000517525.1 Limulus polyphemus | reverse complement strand
ATACTCTTACAACTTAGGTAGAATAGACGGGAGGTTTCGTCAATATATATATTTAACTAGTACAAGACTATGCACGTTTTTAAATTATAAACTTAAATACTAAACAACGTCGATATTAAAATAAATATATAATAACAAATTCGTTACAGCATGCAAAATATTTTTCAATAGTCAGCATAGGTCGAATCATCAGTATTGGCAGTGCTGTTAATAGTTGGCCCGGCATGGCCAGGTGGTTAGGGCGCATGACTCGTAATCTGTGGGTCGCGGGTTCGAATCCCCGTCACACCAAACATGCTCGCCCTTTCAGCCTTGGTAGCGTTATAATATGACGGTCAATCTCGTTATTCTTTGGTAAAAGAGTAGCCCAAGAGTTGGCGGTGGGTGGTGATAACTAGCTGCCTTCCCTCTAGTATTACACTGCTAAATTAAAGACGGCTAGCGCAGATATCTCTCATGTAGCTTTGCGCGAAATTCGTAATAAACCAAACCAAACTGTTAATAGTTGGTGGGCCTTAAAAGTATTATTCAGGGTCTGATCGAGAATAATTTCTGGAGACAGAAGATTTGTTAGTCTGACTTCTATTTAACCATCAGATTATAGCAATTATAGAGATTATAGAACGAGTCTTTATCCTGTGTTAAAATTTTTGGTAGCACAAAAGTTCCCCCAAAGTAACTGATCCCAGATAATTGACTTTATAAACAAAAATTTGAAATTTCTCGCAAAACTACACAAAGTGCTATATGCACATGACCGTCCCTAATTTTGAGCTGGTAGGTTTGAAGGAAGGCAGCGTGTCAAGAGGACCCACCGCCAACTCTTTTGATGCTGTTGCATGAGCGAATAGTAGTATTTGACTGTCACTCTTATACCGCACCCACGACCCCACGTTTCAGAGCGTGTTATTGCGGCAACGGGATACGAACCATTGTTTCTCGGGTTCACAGCGCGAGCACGCTAATCAAGGAGAAATATCTTGAATAGAAGATGAAAAGTGTTTATTAACTTTAAGATACGATGAAAAAGTTTTGATTATACCGTCGCGGCTCTGATTAAGTAATAAAGAAATTATCATTTCATCCCAATAGAATAACATTTCTTGCTTTAAATATATCAGTCTAATATAATTATGCAATTTACAGCTTAAGATGGAGACGGAATATAGTTAGCGGACGGCAGCTTTAAGATATAAGAAAATGTATTTGATATAGTGGTGGCTCAAGAGAATAACACATTAGCTGCTAAATCGTTATTATCAAAATAACTATTTAGTTTTTATTGCATTTAATATGATATATTTTTACGCTTATGACAGCAATTTAGAAAATCTACAAGTTCTGGATAATAGTAATCCAATAGATGTATGTATAGTTAAAGCTTGTTTGAAACTTTACCTACCACCCCCATGTTGAAAGTGATAATTTTTTGTCCAATAAATACATTCGGTTACTAAATAGATTTTTTTGAACACAGATTTGTTTGACTTTGGAAAAACAATTATAATAAAATTGTCTAAAAGCTTCTGGCAAACGACTTTCGTTTGTTATGTTTCATTCGGCCAAATTTTCCCCTCTTTTATTGTCTTTTAACTTGTTTTATAAATTTTTTGTATTGTTACACTAAAACTATCTTTGATATGCATGCATTATATAGCCATATATCTGCACGTACATCTAACTGGTGGATATAAATATTTTGTGCATTGATAATGAATTAGGAGTTCACACACAAGTTTATGAGAAACGCTGAAATTGTTAAAGATAATTTGAAGTAATTTAGTATTTATAGGGTTGAATATTTGATGCTCTGGTTAACAAGCTGATCATGGGACAAAAATCTGGTGATCTCACACCTGATTCTATTTGACCTTTGACAGTATAGCTGAAAATCTTTTCTATAGATAAAACTTTTTTTTTCTCTCAAAACAAAACTGCGAATTTCAACGAGAAAGAAACATGCAACTCGAATTATCTATGTATATATATAAAGCGTTTATTGTTGTTTTAGGTGAGATAAGTAAAACAAAATGGAGAATAGACACAAACTAGCGTAGCAGTCAGATGTAATAACAATTTTCAAATGAACAAATGTTGGGTAATTCTTTTAAGGAATAATTACTGATGGGTACAATCGATTTAAGAACAGAGCGGGAGGCAGGCAGAGACTTGCTTGGTTCGATGACATTAGAAAATAGAAATGAGAAGACTGAATTAGGAAAGTTGGTACAAACATCGAGGGAAAGAGAACAATGGGGAATCATGGTTGTCGACCTTCGGAATATGAGAAGACACCGTGAATGATAGATTAACTGCAAAAATGTATTCCTATGAAATATCTGTCCAAAAGATTTGTGATGAACAATTAGTGACAATTCTAACGACGTTAACATTGAAATATTAGCAAAGTCAGTTTAAAAAGCAACTCTGATTTTAAAGGAAAACTGTCATGAAAAATTCCCTTTGTCAGAAACATTGTTATTAATGTCGATAAAAGCTGCAGGATGTTCAAAAAATACGATGATTTGGAATTATATATGTATATATTGTGACGGATTTACTATTATATATTTCTTTTTAATATCGATGCTTGTTTAAATTAAATTTATGTTTAGAAATGTACATAACTTATACAGTTAAATCTGTATTGCAAAATCCGGACGAGCCCCCAATTTATTATGTTACGTATTACAATTTCAAATATCACAAGTTGGATGTATATCGGCATTTATTTAACTACTAAATATAAATTACAATTTAACTCAATTTTGGACTATTTGAAATTTTAATACATAACAATATATTCGCTAAGAAAACTGTAGTACTTTTCATAGCTGAAAACAACTATGCGTAAACAGTGAAGGCAGGTAATACCCATGCGCTGATTTTTAGATTTAAAACATAGATGTAATTAACTCGTTATCTATATCTTTATTATATTTTCAGTTTATTTTACACAATATAAGTAAAGATTTAATTAAGAAATATATATCTGGTAACGTATTTTCTTAACTGTGTGAAATGTAAATAGGTACATCAACCTAATTTTGATGTTCTGTCACATTCGCTAAGCTAAACAGTTTCATGTTTTGCACATTTTGGCATTATCCATCTTTTTATCAGTGTGCAGAATTGTTTTTATACCTTTCTGAAAACCATACAACGTAGCAAAGTTTTGCTCAGTTTATACAAACATATTCAGTTTTAAATGTTTTTTATTATTTTCTGAACTACAGCTGAATTATTTTTAGTAAAATATTGCCATACACACAATAATATATTAATGCACATCCAAGATTAATGAACAATACACCGCCTGAAAAGTTATTAAATAGCTAACAAAAAATATTTGTTTGGTTTCAGTAACATCACTTGTGTGTTAGAGCATATTATTTGACACATCTTTATCTTTGGTTGTGTTCCAATATAAGACACAATTTGGTTGTTGTTTATTTGTAAACGACTGTGTTATCGAACCGCGAAGACATGTTTCAGTGAAAAATACTAACTGTTAAACACGCACGGGTATTTACTAACTTATGATGTATCGACAAGTACTGATTGCTAAACAAGCACAAATATTTACTAACTTATGATGTATCGACACATCTCGAGCCGTTATAAGCAGTAAGACAGTAATTTCAGCTTGTCATTAGCATATTTAGGGAAGCACATTGGGTACTTTAAAAAAAAAACGTTTAAACTCAAACTGTACTTGATGAAGACAGACTAAGGCTCTGTTGAAACCTGTACATATGGTCAAAAATAGAATATGTATTGTGCAAATTAGCTGATATTATTGCTACCGTGCTACTAATAGAAAGTGGAAATTGTTACAAAGAGAGGGATGTTTTAATTATAATGGGAACAGCGCGGGGTGTAGTAGTGCGAGTTCTAGGGATGTAGTGTTCATGATTTGACGATGCTAAACATGCTCTGCACTTTCAGTTGTGGGTGCTTTATAAAAGTGGCAGTTAATCTCGTTATTAAATAGTGTGTTGTTATATAAGTATTCACAGGCCATCTGTTATGAATGTTTTCAACATAGTTCTTCAAGAGAATTGCACATTAAAATTGAATGAGAGACTAAATATTCCAAAAGCGAGCGAGGATAAAACAAAAAGTGAATTTGTTTCTCATTATTCCTTTGTATGTGCATTCTTTGGTCATGAGAATAGCGGGCTGTAACCGACGAGTTATTGTGTTGAG
>NW_013665634.1:1079263-1096237 GCF_000517525.1 Limulus polyphemus | reverse complement strand
TTACGTTCAATTTTCAGAATATCGGGCTGTAACCGACGAGATATTGTGTTTTGTAGGCCTAATGTTCTCAAGCAACTACACCGTAAGCTTTTACGTTCAATTTTCAGAATATCGGGCTGTAACCGACGAGAACATTAGGCCTACACGTGTAGTTGCTTTTACGCTCAATTTTCAGAATATCGGACCGACGAGGTATTGTGTTGAAGTAAACACATTTATATTATCAGATTTTAAATTAATACTGGAAAATCTTAAACAAAAAGAAAATTTAATTTTTGAAGTTCCTTGGTTTTGACATTCAGAATTGGTTCGTTTTTTAAAAACTGTTCTACGTATCACATAGAGCGGAAAGCCGTTTATGGATGTAAATGGTGTTTATGTACAATCAGGCATGCGATTCAGTTTAACATGCTGAATATGTTACAAATGCTTTGCTTTTTACAGTTAGAAAACATTCCATTGACTTTGCTACCGAAGCGTGGTCTTTCCTCCCCATTACCCCACAGTGAAAGAATGTCGTGTAACTAGTTAGCTAGAAAAGTATTCCGATTTCGCCACATTTCTCTGAACAAGAACCTATTTCAACACAAGTTACTCAGAAATATAAAACTGATAACAAGCAGATGTTTAGTATTAAGACAAGTCAAACACACAATTTTTCATTATAATTTTTTATTTTAAATCTCAAAGTGTTGTGTGAAAGGGTAGACGAATTTTAGAGCTCAACAAACAAATATAAATGTATGACCATCATGCTATGTTTGTAATATTAGTTATCTTTAATTGTCCCTTTTTTTTTATTGCAAAACATTTATAGATTACTAGGTTACTGCATATTTAAATATAAAATATATATGAATGATCATCAAACTATTATTTGTTTTTCATACTGTCTATAATTTTTTTAATGCACAATATGTATTGATTAATAAGTAATTATACCTTTTAATACATAACGTTATTAAGCTAATTTTTCTTGCATTTCGATGAATCAGCTATAATTCTATAGCTTTAAAAGACGTATTCGTCACGAAACACTTTCGTTTAGGAAAACATTGGCACTACTTATGATTATGGCAATATTTATGCGCACATATGTTTATAAATTTGAATGTTTAAAATAATGTAAGCTTGTGATGTAGAGGCCTGCTTTAAGTGTTGAATATAAAAAAGAAAAAAGTGGATAAATCTACAAAGCTTTGAGACGGAAGTTCCAAACGTTGAAATACAACAAGGGTTGATAACCTTCCTTTAAAAACTGTCGGATCCTGGAGCTGAACGTATTCAGTAAGAAAGTTTGTTTTAATGCGATATTATAAAAATGTTTACTTTGGGAGTTATCACTTGGATTTTTTTAAAATGGTTCAAAGACACACTGAGGAGTCAGAATGTACTTCAGGGGTATCAAAACAACAAATTTTTTGAAATATTTTCACATTTCAGTAGAACAATAATGATAAAATTATTTTTCTAGGAATCATAATAATCACAATTCCATATAGGTCTACATTTTTACGAAAATATACATAATTAGTATTGAAATTCTAAGTTGAACGGAATATTATACTGACACGGGTGAAAAGGCCATGTTAGAGGTACCTAGGGTTCAGATATACCTGCACCTAATATTGAATTACTGACTAGAGGAAGGGCATTCAGCCAGCAGCACCAATCCCTACAATGCTTTTTCCTTTTCTGACGGATTTACTATTATATATATATTTTAATATGATATTTGTTTAAGTTGAATTTATATTTAGAAATGTACATACCTTTTACTGTTAAATCTGCATTGCGAAATCCCGCTTATTCTCTAAAGTTGTAGAAGATTCTTGAGTGTAAGAATTAATAATATAATGTGTACGTAAATGCTAGTGTTGCGTTTATATTGTTGCGTAACTGAAGTTTCGAGAAACTCTACACATGGCTATAAATATAATCAACGCGACGTGTCAAAAACAGTATATATTAATGTTTTGCTATATTTGGTGTGCTATAAACCTCGGAACTGTGATTGTTATAACGCTTATTAATCGGAAACTTAAGATATTTGACCAGGAACATTTATAAATTTCGAACGTTACAAACCATTTAACTTCTGTGGATTCACATTGGACATTAGTACTTTTACGAAAACATTACCCAACATCATCAGTAGAAAAAATCGGCGTGTGATCAGTAAAGACCACAGAGCTAGCTAGCTAGTTCCCTGTTAAGTGAATTATACCTACGTCAACTCGAAATTAACTCACTCATCGTGAACCCTCGATAAAACATCGAGGAAGTTCCAGACTAGAAAGAAGACTTTATATTGCTTGTAAGTTTGTAAAACTTTTGTATATAAATCATTTATTGTAACAACTATTTGTAATGACTGTTATTGTAAATTGTATTATTGGTTGTATATTAAAGTATATTTGTATTAAAAAATAAAACTGTGTGTATCAATCTTGTTGGCAAATATCATAAATTGGATACATATCGGCATTTATTTAACTACTAAATCTAAATTACAATTTAACCCAGTTTTCGGCCATTCGAAATTTTAATACTAACACTTCTCTTTAAACTGAATAACGGGATTGAATTTCATTTTTATAGCGTGCCTCCCGCTGAAAGTGTGAATTGTGTTCCACAATATTACGTCTCGAACCTTGAATCTTATGACTAACCCTAGACCACGCCTAGCCTTTTTGTAGAGGTTTACACAGTCTTAGAGCCATATTCATTGTCTAAGATATCAATAATTAACAACTTTACAATATTCGAGCACAGAAACAGCAGCTTTTCTTACTAACTACTTAATTTGGAATTGACTGACACAAACCCGAAATTCTGATTTGCTAAAATTATCTGTCTACTTTAGCCACTATGATTCTATTTGCTTCCTCACATTTATATAATGTAAACAGACGTTTTCGAATTCTTCGCCAACAGTGTCTTTTAGATTACAATAATGATGTCTATGATTCAGGTATTCAACACTACACTTATGTTACGTATTGAGAATTTGAAATAGTCCGAAGCCGATATTTTAGTTAATTTACGCTATTTGCCAATAAGATTGACACACGCCATTTTCGTTTTTCACACAAATACGTTTTAATATATATATATATATATGCAACAGTACAATTTACAACAACAAATATTACGAATAATTACCACAAACAAAGTTTTTATAAATAACAATTTCACTAACTTACAAACAACATAGAATCTTCTTTCTAATGCAGAGTGTCCTTGATATCCAGCGAGTTAACTTGAAGTCGATGTACGTACAATTGTCGAGAAGCTAGCTAGCTTTGTCAGACACTGAATTGTTGGACCGTGGTAGTAAGATAATATTTTCACAAAACAACTAATGTCCGATGAGAATTCAGTAATACTTTGGGAAGATACTAACGTCTGATGAGAATCCACTGACGTTCAAAATTTATAACTGTTCCTGGTCAAATGTCGTATATTTTCCGGTTGATAAGGGTTAGCAAAATCACGGTTTAGAGCGTACATGGTTATAACAGGTTCCTAGCAGACTTATCAGCTCTCTTCTTTGGCCTTGGCCTTTTTATATGTGCGGTAAAATGTTTTTCTCAGATGTTCGGACAATACTAAACTATATTTAACTGGTTACGGAAGTGGATTTATTGTCGATTCTTGCGTTCACGAATATTCCACAATCTTGGAGAATTGGCGGGAGTTTCGCCATATGTAACTAACACTGTAAGCTAGGCACGTTTTTAGATATAAACTCAATCCAAAAAAGCGTTGTCAATTAAAATAAATATATAACAAATTCGTTACACGCAATACATATCCAACACTATAAGTTATGCATATCTTTAAATACAAACTTAATCTAAACAACGTTCATAATAAAAAATAAATACATGACAACAAATTCGTTAGAACTCCCTCCTTACAGAATTAAAAATTGGCTTTGGACAATTTTCAATCACGACATTATATATGTATCTACATTGGCCAGATTACATTATACATAATACATTTTATGTAAAGGATTATACAACTTCAATAATAATTAAAGTATAGAATACAACCTGTACAAATCACCTTACCATAAAATTATATAGTACATGAAAATACATCGGCATAAATGTTATAAACCCTTATGATATGGATAATTTTCAAACGATATTTTGTCTTTTTCTTTCCCTTTTTCTTTCTTTCTCTTATTCTTTGATTAGAGTTTCCGACCAACTGACAGGTATAACAAGCTTTGCAAAACTGATAACTGTCTTGCCTAATTTTGGCCAAAAGAAATATCTCATAATTTGGTCACATGTCTTGCTGATATCTAAACGATCTCCCATGGGAATTTCATGGGCAACTTTTAATATTTCTGAACGATATGCTTTGGGAAAAACGACTTGAAAAACAACAGCCCAATCCTCTGAAGCTGGCACATCTGAAGGTTTTCATTTCCTCATAAGCACACCATTTTTGAAAAAATAACCATTTGGAACTTTTTCCAGTTCATCTTTTGGGAGTGCATATTTAAATAGTGAAGTGATCTGCAAATCTTTTTCTTGTTCAGTGATCAGTTTACTTTTAGTAAATGTAACTTCACTAGGTGAATTAGATCCTTCACCTCCATCGTTGTCCCTCACCGAGGTATTGTCAGTAGGACGATCATTCACAAGATCCCTATCGGATCCAAAAAATGTCTAAGACAAATCTATAATATCATCCTCTGAATCCATGCTTATCATTTGTTTTTGGCTTAATTTCTTAGTCTGAGCTGGAGTCACAGCACACGAGGGAAACACATCGGAATTCTCCTCAACTACCACACCATCCTTAGATGAAACAGTGATCGGCTCGTTAACCATTTTAGGTTCGGCAACAACTCCCCCTCCCCAAATCGTTTCCCAACAACAATGATACACCATTAATTGGCTGAGTAGGTCTTACCCCAATCACAGCTGGTCCCGAAACTAGGTCTGGTGCTAAATAAATATTATGAAGAGGAACATTAACAAAGCCACCCTCGATACCCTGAGCAATAACAGACTCGCCAGTGACAGAACGAGCGACACATTACACTTACAAATAACAATTAATAAATATTTATATTACAAACCTACATAACTTTTATTTATTTAAAGCAACAATTTACAAACAATAGTTTTGCACAACAACAACTCATAAGCGTGTTATTGATTTTGTTTATTTTGCTTATCATGTGTTTATAATGTTCATGCAAAAATATTTTTCAAATATCAATCTCTGATACCTAGTTATAATATATATATCAAATATCTTTATTTTTCAATGCTTGCTTGTATTTTTTTCAGCACAAAGTTGCACATTGGGCTATCTGTATTGTGCCCACCGTAGGTATTGAATTCTTAATTTTAGTGTTATAGGCCCTCCAACTTACCTCTGAGCTACAGGGTCCTATTTGTTATGATAATGGTTTATTAGACAACAAATAATTTATTTTTTCCATCTACGCTTTGCGCTCTTTGACTCGAAAATGTTTCACTTATGTCTAGCCTTGGTCTCGACGGGCCCAGTGGTTAGCGTGCCCGGTGTGTAAATCCTAGTATTCATGTCTCGCTGTCCATTGCCATAAACACTCGCTCCAAATTTTGGAGCCGTGAATGCACTATAAGAATGACTGTCAAATCTCATTTTTTTCGGTTAGATAAAAGAAGCCCACGAGCTGACGGTAGGCACAGTTATCTAATTTCCTCCTTTCTAGCCTATTAGATTAAAATTAGAGTTGGTTATGAGCATATAACCCTCAATATAGTTTTGTGTTTAAAGGCTACCCGGTAATACTCGGCTCCGGCCAAGTGTCAAAGCTAGGCATCTAAGCCCTAATCTTTGTGGCAACTAACGTGGTACTGAAAGTTACAGTCAATAATAGGTTTAGTTATAAAAAAAAACGTATTCCGAGAAACAAAAACTGACCACCCGCTGAAAGTCGGGGATTCAGAGAACAATAGGGGTTAATAACAGGCATGGCTCGAGAAGTGGATTTCTGGGGAAGGTGGGGGTATTGAGAACAATAGGGGTTAGGGTTTGAGAAATTGGGGCTAGGCATTGAAAGTTGAAAGTAAAGCTTGAATATTTTGTTGGTGATTATTCGGTTAAATGTAATAAAGGTCAATTTTGTTTTTGTTTCTAATTTTTGTGTATGCTAGTTTTTGGGGGGGGGGGGTAAGAGAGAACCCGGTCCCGGTTGATACCCTGACCCCGCCGAAGCTTAGTGACCGAGTACCCGGACTCGGTATTCGGCCAAATTTTACTACCCGTGCATCCCTACTTAAAAGTACATTAAATATTTAAAGTCATATAGATGCCTCCTTTGCGAATGATATGTTGATGGTGCCACGGTTTTAAGTTTCTTCGAAGCTTGATAGCATCACACTACTTTGCTGACATTCGTGATAAGTATAGCTTGGGTTAAAAGGTCTATTCGAGAAACAGTTAATTAGTCTTCTACAACCACTTGATTCATTGGTTATGGACGCACGAATGAAGTCATATGACACCAAGGCACATTTAACCTTTACTTCTCTCATTTCTGACCAGCATGGAATTACAAAGTCCTATTCATCTTGTCCACCAACTAATGACTAGTGTATATTTTAAACTTGAAAAGCATAAAATATTCAACTTCAAACTATCTTTAAAATGCGATTTAAAATAAGGGTTTGTTTGTTTTTGAATTTCGCGCACGAGGGCTATCAGCACTAGCCGTCCCTAATTTAGCAGTGTAAGACTAGAGGGAAGGATGACTAGTCATCACCACCCACCGCCAACTCTTAGGCTACTCTTTTACTAACGAATAGTGGGATTGAACGTCACATTTTAACGCCCCCACGGCTGATAGGGCGAGCATGTTTGGTGTGACGGGGATTCGAACCCGCGACCCGCAGATTGCGAGTCGAGTGTCCTAACCACCTGGCCATGCCGGGCCTTGTAGAGTTTTGCACTAATGTTGTCCTTCTTTCTTCTTCTTGAAAACTGGACGTAGAACAAGAAGTTAAGCATGTTTTGTTGTCGATCGCAACATAAGTTTTGAATACGTCCATACGCGGAATTTTGTTTTGTTTATTTTTCCAAGTTCCGTTTTACTTTGATCGAAAACGTTCCTAAACAATGAGGATAGGAATGTAAGCGATCTTGTTTAATGAAATGTTGTTGTGTGAAACAATTAGAATAAGAATTTTTAAGCACTATTTTTAATGAATTGATGACATATACCGCGTGTCCCAGAAGTCTGGACCGATAGGGTTAAATGGAGAATTCATTCTTAATTTATTTATTATTAAAATTGCATGCCATTAACAGCCATACACATATCAATTCTTGGTATACTGTGCCATCAGCGTATTTTCTTTCCTGAAATGTGTACAACTCAATTAGAAATGTGTTCGTTTAACTTTAAGAATATGTCTATTTTCCCTATGAGTCCAGACTTCTGGGACACCATGTACATATGGGAACTTGTTTTGGTTAATTTCGATAAAAAACATGGTACTTATATGTATATATACGTTAACACTCCAAGACGTGTTTACGCTGAGCTCTTATGTCAGTTTCTAAATATATAATATTTTGTATTTTATTTGCTTATAACAACAATAAAAGGTTAGTTTTTCTTTTTTCTCTTCAAACTTCAACACAAATTCTAGCTAGCTTTAAATTTTTGAGCGATTTTGTATCATGTCAGTATACGTGTGGATTATTCTAAAAGAAAAATTCTTAATATTTTTACACGAAATTACAAAAGTACACGCACAAACAATTAAACAATGATTACCGGAAATGACAAAATTATTCAATAACAATGAACCTCCTATTACAAACAATGATTACCAGAAATGACAAACTTATTCAATAACAATGAACCTCCTATTACAAAAAAAAGAAAGAAAAAGACAAATTACTCGGCAACAACGAAACTAGTACTACGACTGAAAATTATTTTAGTCAGAAGCGTATTGTTGTGTGAAATGATGGTGACGAAAGTTTTATAGGCTGAGATTATTTTAGTTCCACGTGAGACAGCCGATTAATATTTCTGGCAGTCTTTAAACGAGTACATAGTTTTCTTTTTTGTTTGTTTGTTCGTTTCCGTATCCTTGTCATTGAACAATTGCAGCCAGATACACCGATTAGTTTCCCCACAAGACTGTCTACGACACTATAAGCTGAATATTTGATACGAACTGATTTTCACCAGCATCCACCTGTAAAGAAACTTTTCTGTGAGTTGCGTAGCAAATGTTCCTGTAAAAAACACAAGTTGGATATGTACATTTTCCTTGAATAAATACTATTTTCACGCTTGTTTGTTTATTTATTTTTTACTTTATGAAATCGTTCGTATTATAATATTTCACAAATTATAGAATATGAGTTTAATACATTTAATAATTAAAGTTGAAAAAAAACGTAGGTTATAACATTCGGAGGTCTTTTATGAGGATAAACAGTTGAGTTGTAACTGGATGAATCAACTGTTAGAATAGTGAATTTCGATAGCATAATGATTATACATAAGTTATCTTTAAAGTGAAAAATCCTCGGTGTATCATTAGGCTTAATGAAGGCTTTTCATCTACTACTAAATCATTTAACAAAGCAAAACATGTGGAAGCATTGGAACTAAACGCTCGTAAAGTGGACCACCTCGAGTTTAGCTCTTCTAAGTAAAAAAAAATTAAAAAGTGCTAAATGTTGCTAAGATGTATGTCTATACTAATTATAGGAGGCGTGAATCTCGTATAGCAGTAGATATCATTATTTCAATAGAAAATACTTAACTTTATTTATAGTGATAGCTTACTGTAATGGACGCAAAAAAAAATCTATCTATGAACAACAGCAACAATACTGAATGAAGTATTGTTGGAAAGATAATTTTCTGTACATTTCCTAAGAAAAGCTAAATTTCAAGATCGTTAGCCCCTTTGGTTGCAGTACCAGTTTCAAATTGACGTGTTATATATAGGCTTAGTCCTCTCGCTGTAATAATGGTTTTTAAACCTGGCTTTTCTTTCCGAAGGACGGGTATAATTTTCTAGTCAAATCAAAGCTCGACAAGTCCTAGAAGCTATCATTCCCAAACTCTTTCAACATGGACATTTTTTTTCTTTTTTTAGTACATAGTATCATTTTATGGTTAACGCAATTTGTTAATAAAATTTGGAACATTAAGACAAACAACACTTCTTTCTGATGGCGCTAAAAATGGTTTTACGTTTACATTATTATAAATAAGTGCATATTTCGGGTCATAATCTATACCATTTTTTTACAGTGTAGTTGAGATTGTTTCTTACATTCCTAGGTGTTATCTCGGTCTTACAATTTTAGCTAGGGTAATATAGGCCGCTGGGTTTCTCCGTGTCTTCTCGAGCTGCATCTACATAATTATGAATGATGTATTTACCGGAAGTTTGTAAGTAGGACTACTATAAGATTGTAAAAAGACTTCTACCGCAGCATTATGACTTGTCAGGACAGTATGGAGGTATCATATGAGAAAGTCTATTTTACTAGTTTCTTTGATATGAAACATTAACTGTCATGAATGCTGCTGTGAAGCCACTGTCATAAATTATTCAGACGTACATATGTATATATATTAAATGACATTCTGTACGGGAAAAAATTGCATTGCAAATTTTTCCCATACAGAATTTAATGGAATTGCATATTATTATATACAAATCTGAATGTCATGAAATTTATATCACATATTGTTGTACTTAATTTTGTATTTTAAAAAAGAAAAATCTACATAGTCCCATTCTTTAAATCACACAGGCCTGCGAATTAAAACTTCATAAAATTTATTTTGGTTTTTGATAACGGATTTTCCATAATTTAGCTACGCAGATTTCGAAAATAATATTATTTTTTTTCTATCACGTAAGGATTTTTTACAAATTGGGAAGAAGAAAAAACTTTTACTTAGATCAAATTATTATTTCGTTTACCAAAATAAACATTTTTTATTATTATGTTTGTCAACAAAAATGCAAACAAACCAAAGAAAAGGTAAGAACATTGATGTCAAACGAATATACATCCTAATTCATCCTGATTTTTTTGTGAAATCTACGTCTTTTAGTCTCAAAACTACATATTGTGGTCTTTCTTTTATGTATTGCGTTATGACGTTTTGTGAAAAATTTGTGCGTGATGGAGAAAAATGGATATCATTTTCGGACTCGGCGTACAGTAAAACCATCGCAGGCCTGTGTTATCAATTCGAAAATAGACTTAAACAAAAACTATATTTTTCTTTTAATCTTTCCAACGTTTCACCATTACTAACTTTAGTTTTCCAATTGTTTGTTTTTGAATTTCGCGCAAAGCTACAGTAGGGCTATCTGCGCTAGCCTTCCCTAATTTAGCAGTATAAGACTAGAGGGAAGACAGTTAGTCATCACCACCCACCGCCAACTCATGGGTTACTCTTTTACAAACGAATAGTGGGATTGACCGTCACACTATAACGCCCCCACGGCTGAAAGGGTGAGCATGTTTGGTGGGACGAGGATTCGAACCCGCTACCCTCAAATTGCGAGTCGAGCGCCTTAGCCACCTGGCCATGCCGGGCCTTTCCAATTGAATTGAATTTGTATTATCGGATAGGAGGGTAAAATTCAGAAAGGTATTGTACTTTCATTTCTTTTTTCATCAGTAAATCTTAGACTCATCTTCATTTTATCTTATCAGGATAGTCCGATAATTCTTTTCCTTATTATTATTAAGTATTAGATCTATTCATTTGCTTTGCATAAATAAGTTTTACATTTATTCTTTTCCTTTGCTTCAGTGAATATTAGATCTATCAGTTTTCTGCTGCTTTAGTAAATGTACGTATCTGTGTTAGCATGCTTAATAATTTAAAATTGAATAGGCATTTTTATGGGAATGAATAATAAAGATTCTAGTAAACTTTAAAATAATTATAATCGTGTTGAAATATTAAAACTAGGAAAAAATAATCTAAGAAGTTTAAAGTTAAAACTATTGGTTTTAGTGTAAATTATTTTAAAACTAAATAATCAGTTTCTCTTGCACCATATTAACCCTACACATTAGTTAACAAAGTTCTTGTTATGATCATCTGTGATCTTAGGTTTCAAGGAATATGATAGAGCTTCTATATTATAGGACAATGGATGGAGGGCCATCAGTTATTACATCATTTATTTTCTTTGGTTGTGTTTTCGTTTTTTCAATCTAAGAAATTGAAATATACTCTTATTCTTGTGTATAATTTCTGTTTGACAGCGTTTTAGTTGTTGAATTATATAAATATAAATTTCCAAAATTGGGCTGTAACTGCACCGTTAAAGAACTTTTATTGAAAAGCGTCAATAAGTTAACTCGTACAACAATCTGAGCTTCAGTTTGATCGAAAAGTTGCAGAAATGTCAAAAGTCAGTTCCGACGAGTGTTGAGATTAGATAGACCACGTTTTAGTAAAGAGGTTACAGGTTATAAGTTTTTTTATAGCATTTAAGATTTTGAATTTTTAATGGTCTAATGTTTCTCAATTCTTCGATTAAAAGCAATTAATTTAGAAAAAAAATAGGTTGCCCTTATCAACAAAATTTCAAGACCTAGTGGTAAATCGTTATTTACTACGTTTAAACATACGTAACTTTGTTTTTTAAATGTGTAATTCTCAGTAAAATTACCACCATTACTGAGCTTCTTGTGTAAAGCTTGAACAGTATCAGTGATTTTGTAGATGTTGTTCAATAAACTAAGTTTAAACTCAAGTTCAGTAAAAATATACTATAAAAATAGCGAAAGTGCATTTTTTTTCTAGTTCTGTTCAATTGTATTTGTGTATTGTATTTTGTATTTATGCTAAGATTTCCCCCGTGCCTGACTAGAGGAAAGGCAGCCAATAAGCATCAACCTATAACCCATCATCCATTCTAAGCAATTAACTGTTATTCTTATAACATACCCATAGCTTAAAGTGTGGTATCACACGGATTCGAACTCGGAATGTCAATCGTCAATATAAAATCGTTGTGTTGCTTCTAAATGCCAGATTGTGCACAAGAGTGTAGTGAAGGCGTAGCTGTAGATACCATACACATTATTATATCTAATTATATTACAATTAAAACAATAAGAATTTGTTGTTTTCAACCTGAATGACAGTTATCGCGATAAATGGGACAAACCGTCAGATCGAGAGACTTCGAGGGTCGGGCATTATCGTCCCTTATTTAGAAATGCAGACCAGAGGGAGAATATTCAGTCAGCAACACCTGCAGCATACACATCTACTACTGACATAACCAATCAGTAATATCTACTAGCCTAATATTGGAATTAACTGTCACGGTTATAATGCTCTCACAGCTCAAAGTGCGAAAGGTGTTCAATATAAAATATCGAAGCTCAAGCTTTGAACCTTTTGATCAGCAGCCCGGCATGCTAATCACGAGGCCAAGCTGACCTGAAATGATTGAGTTATGTTAAAAATTAAATTTCAACTTTTTCACGATATTCTTCCTATTTGAAAAAAGTTTCTGTAACTCAGCTATTGAAATGAACAAAATACATGATAACTATTTGCAATGCATAGGGTAAACTATAGACAGAAAACCGTTATGTGTGTAATTTGTTTATGTAAAATTCACAGAATATGGCATAATATAGTAAAAACACCATTAATGTTTTACCCAAAACTAATACATATTTCATCTTCTTTTACTACCATCTGCTGAATAATCCAAGAAAATTTAATTAATTAACACGTTAAAGACCTCGTGCACCGCTCCATAAATTCTAGCTCAGAAATTATTTTTATCTTTGGTCAGTAGTTAACTACTTATCAAATAAAATATAATATAACTTAGAAGTTAAAAGGAGGATTAGAGAACAAATTCTATATACGTGCTATGTATTTCCATCATGAATCTCTGTATATGAGTTATATCTTTCAAGACAACAAACGAAAAGTTAGTGTTCGTTGCTACCGTTGACGCTTGGATGATTCTTCCAACCTTCGGCAGGTGGCACTAAAACTAAAGAAATGGATATAATGATTTTTATGTTACACTCTTTTTTTCTTCTTTTAACATTAAGCTACTTGAACTGACAAATGTCACAGAATATTATTATTATGCGGAACATATTTTCAAGATCTATAATTGTAACACATTCATCCAGTTATAATAATTTTCAAGAGACGTCCATTACCTCAGACAGAAGACACTTCAAAGGTTTTTGTTGTTTTATCACAGGGTACTAGTTACCCTTGGTTAGCAAATATATATTAACATAAATCTTTGTTATCGACAGCTTCACCGAATCGCCGATCATGTTTGAACAATTGTTTGTTTGTAGTTATGCACAAAGCTACACAATGGGCTATCTGTGCTCTGCCCACCACGGGTATCGAAACCCGGTTTCTAGCATTGTAAGTCCGCAGACATCCGCTGTGCCACTGGGGGGCATGTTTGAACAAAAACGAACATTGTCATTTATAAAAAGTCTTCAGTTGATAAAACAACACATGGTAATAAATCATGTTCATTTATTTTTAGTAATTAGGTGGATTCTTAAACATAAAGTTTAAATCTAAGCCTAAAATGTCATATTTCTTCTTCATTTTATTAAAGTAACTAATAATGGTTAATGTTGTTTAATTTTATCTATGAATAGACCTGCCCCCCAGTGGCACAGCGTTATGTCTGCGGCAACGCTAGAATCCGGGTTTCGATACCCGTCGTGGGCAGAGCATAGATAGCTCATTGTGTAGTTTTGTGCTTAATTACAAACAACAACAACATGAATAGACCTTGCGCAAAAAAAATCATCCGAAAGTTCGTTTTCTAAATTTCTGTGAAAGTTCAAACAGTTTGAAAAGTTTATTACTAGCCCTTTTTCATCCAGTTAATGTTCTTATCTTTAAGTCACGCAATAAAAATTTGAATTTTCTTTTTAGCATATATTTCCTTCAGGCTTATTTTATCGATTCTGTGCTACAGTATTACATAAAACCTTTGCAGTTTGGGGTTAATGTTCTACTCGAACGTGACTCCTCGGCAAAAGCGTAGGCACACACTGGGGATATCGATGTATCAAATTACCAGAAGAAAAAAAAAAGTTTTGACGAGCTCGGTTATGAAAACGTCAAGCGAAGAGTGGAAAACTTTGTTGTAGGAATCTCTACGTCGGTGTGCAAAAGATTATGAAAGAAAAAAACTGTTAAAAATGCTACTCAGAAAGGCTTTTGGAAGAAGAGTGAATGGCAAGTCTTAAAATTCGCTCTTTTTTTAATAAATTTTCTTGTTTACATAGAAGACAACAAAGAGGCCTGACTTATATATAGGATTGTTTGTTATGAATTTTGCGCAAAGCTACACGAGGGATATCTGCGCTAGCCATCCTTAATTTAGCAAGGAAAAACTAGAGGGAAGGCAGCTAATCACCACCACCACCCACCGCTAACTCTTGGGCTACTCTTTTACCAACGAATAGTGGGATTGACCGACACTTTATAACGCCCCCCACGGCTGAAAGGGCGAGCACGTTTGGTGGAATGGGGATTTGAACCCGCGACCTGTATATTGCGAGTCGAGCGCTCTAACCACCTGACCATGGAAATCGTACTTACTACTTTAATTTCAATAACACTAACAATGTCTACTATTAATTGACCATGAGTATAGAGGATAGTTCAAGTCGGCTCTGTTGTGTTAAAAACAACTCATAGTATGTTCATTGAATTATTTTTCTATTTTATTACAATTAATTGGAGTATTAATGTTTTCATTATTTATTTCAAAATGTTCTTTCCTTTTTTTTTATTATAGAAACTTGTTTTGTTTTTGCTACGCTTTGTACGTCGTCATGCAGATTTGATTTCATAGCTATAAATCAATATCTTTGTTGGATGTTAAGCACAAAACTACGCCCGCCGTTGAGCCACTGGGAACATAATATAATTTATTGTAATATTTTTTCTCAGATGTTAAGTTACTCTAAAGTTACACTGTCGGGGGTCGTTTAACGGGCTTTCTTTGGCCACTGGAAGGAGTTAGGGGGATTGTATTAAGTTTTGCATATACTGGCGTCAAAAGTTTGAAGAGACAGATAAGCGATGATAGTGCACGAATCAACCATCTAGTTTATATGTTCTACTCTCTACCTAATGCTAGTTTCATTAGTAGAAATGGTTAAAATGTTTAATATATATATATATTGTATATTTATTCATATTACTTTTATGTATATATCATTTATTATTATGATTAGTTTGGAATGTCATCTTAAAATTTGGATTTAATACTAACCTAAATTGATTAAGAACGTTTAAGCTGAGAAGGTGCTAATTCGAAGCGTCAGTGGCCAACAATCTGTTGAGAAAAATTCATGTAACAGAACAATAAAAATTAGAAATTGATGTTTACAAGAGGTGCTAAAGATGTAGTGAAAATTTCCTTTGTAAATTAGAAATTCGTTACCCTAATAAAATTGGATAAACACATACAAACATCACATCTAATATTTCAATTATCACGGACGTGTAATATTTGTTAAATATCAACAACAAAACTAAGTGGTCCCTCACTGGGTCAGTGGTACGTTTACGACTTATAACTATAAAATCCAGGTTTTGATTTCCCATGAGGAGACAGAGCGCAGATACTTTTTCTGCGCTCACATAAACAACAACAAACAAAGAAAAACAAAAACAAATTTCAAGTGTTAAAGCAGAAAAATGACAAATTTCAGTGTTTTCTCTTCTATGCCGCTCAGCAGTTTTAATTTACTTATTCAACGGAGCTAAGAACGAATGATTGTAATTCGTGTTAATTGTTTTAACTATGTCAGACTTGATAAAGACTTAAGTAAGCAAATCGAAAAGCTATCTTCAAACAGTTGGGTAAAGTTCGCTAAAAAATAAATTTGGTAATGTATTTGTTGTTAAGCGAAAAGCTACATAAATGAACTATCTGTGATGTGCCCAAAGCTATTTTTTTTTGCGTTATGAGATCTCAGACTTACAGTTAAAACCTTTGAGATGGATGTATAGATAATTTTTTCTCATCTGGACAACATACTTAGAAAAACCATCTTAGTCTGAAAAATATCTTTACTCTAAATCATCACCTCTTTATGTTTAGCTTTCAATTGAAATACAAACGATTTCACCTGCGATTCGGTAGGGAAGGTCGAAGCATCACATAGTCAGCAGTAGGATGAGCATACTTTGAAATCAGCTACAGGCATAATATTATACTCGGCTTGCTGCACAATATCTACCAAGGTGGTTCTAAACGGTTCCTGAATACCTCTGCGTGTCATATGGAGACTTCCATGCTTTTTGCGCTTATCCGTTAAACTCGTGATGCCCTGACGTCACCTTACCACTTCATATCACTTTTTCGCAGCCCCAACGCTAAAAGAGTGTGGGATATGCCTTCATTTTAGCCAATAAAGATGTACAAAAAATTACAGTTCAAATTAAGAAAAACCGGATTGGGTAGTTTTTTAGACAAAAATGTTCCCCACTGGCTGGAAAGGGACCTGTAAATATCTATCATCGAACCTGAAAGATGGTAGAAGTTAACCAGCTAATGTTAAGTATTTGGATAATATATTTTTAATTAAAATATTTCTACAGACTGAACTAATGAAGAATTTTTGTTCACGTTAGAACAGTGAATTTTGTAGTGTGATATTATAAAACAGTTATTTTAGTTTGATATCATAAAACAGTTATTTTAATTTGATATTATAAAACAGTTTTATTTTAATGTGATATTATAAAACAGTTATTCTAGTTTGATATTATAAAACAGTTTTTTAGTTTGATATCATAAAATAGTTTTATTTTAGTTTGATATTATAAAACAGTTTTTTAGTTTGATATCATAAAATAGTTTTATTTTAGTTTGATATTATAAAACAGTTTTTTAGTTTGATATTATAAAACGTTTT
>NW_013665634.1:1070630-1078448 GCF_000517525.1 Limulus polyphemus | reverse complement strand
TCAGTGTGATATTATAAAACAGTTTTATTTTAGTTTGATATTATAAAACAGTTTTTAGTTTGATATTATAAAACAGTTTTCAGTGTGATATTATAAAACAGTTTTATTTTAGTTTGATATTATAAAACAGTTTTTAGTTTGATATTATAAAACAGTTTTCAGTGTGATATTATAAAACAGTTTTATTTTAGTTTGATATTATAAAACAGTTTTTAGTTTGATATTATAAAACAGTTTTCAGTGTGATATTATAAAACAGTTTTATTTTAGTTTGATATTATAAAATAGTTTTATTTTAGTTTGATATTAAAAAACGGTTTTTTAGTTTGATATTATAAAACAGTCTTATCTTAGTGTGATATTATAAAACAGTTTTATTTTAGTGTGATATTATAAAACAGTTTTTAGTGTTATATTATAAAACGTTGTTTTAGTTTGGTATTATAAAACGGTTTTTTAGTTTGATATTATCTAAAATAAAATTGTTTTTAAAATAAAACTGTTTTATAATATCAGTTTGATATTATAAAACAGTTTTATTTTAGTTTGATATTATAAAACGGTTTTTTAGTTTGATATTATAAAATAGTTTTATTTTAGTTTGATATTATAAAACGGTTTTTAGTTTGATATTATAAAACAGTTTTTAAGTGTGATATTATAAAACGGTTTTTAGTTTGATATCATAAAACAGTTTTTAGTTTGATATTATAAAACAATTTTTAGTTTGATATTATAAAACAATACGTACAAAATGCAAGATCAAGCGGCATAAAGTAGTATAGAAATTGGTCTTGACAGAGACGATACCTTACTGGTTACCTACATGACTGTGTGTAATGTGATTAGACTTTAATGAAAGACTTTTTTCTTGATCACGTAACTGTAGACCATCACAGACTTCCCTAAAATATCCAATAAATCCGAACAAAGCCCGTTAGCAGACAACTAGAAATTCTTGGAGTGTCTCTAGCTGACGCTTCTTAATAACCAACAAATCTTAGAACTTCGTAACCACATGTGAAATTGAAGGGCTTATAGCCCATCAGCTGAGCTTCCATCTCGTTTGTGCTTGTCCAGTCATCATATGTTACTAAAGACGGAAATTTCTGGTCTGTCAGGTCAGATTCTGCTTGGTTGGAAAGATCTTTTAGGGAACTTAAATCATGGAGGACAAAGTCGTCTCCATTCAGAGCAGACTCCAGTGGAACTCGTTTCGCGTACTAATGCTACGAATTATTACTGCTCTATAATATCCGCATTTAAAATATCATATTTTACTGTATTTATACGCGGATCTACAAACTCAGTGAAATGGCAAGCTTGCTCAGTAGAAAAAAAGATGAAGTTTCATTGTGAAAGGAGTAGAGAAGTTTGGGAACAGAATAAATGATATATTCATACGCAAAACAGATTTCAAAAAATCATTGTACTTTTGAAGACGTATATATACATTAAAATATTTTTCCCTTTGAACTCAACAATACTTGTTGATAATGTGTCATCAAACGCATTGTAAAATGATGGATTTTACGACTTTGTTTTAATAATATGGTGCCAATCAGTGTTTTCTCTTTTAAGTTATAAAACGTATTTAAATACACTAAATGAAGCTGAAAATTGTAGCTCAACTTATGAAAAAGTTGCAATAAGTCATGTAAGTGATAGATGACTATAATTCTTGATTTACGACCCATAGATTTAGATTTGGATTTAGATTTCTGTGTGCTTAACTGATGCGTCCAGTCATTCAATCTCATTGATTAGTTGATTAATCATACATACGTCAGTTCTCTGAATTTATAACACGTATGTCTGTAACGGAACAACGATAACTAGTAGCACAAAATTGTTATTATTTGATTGTAAACTAACTTAAGAATTTAGTTATGTATTAGTGTTAATCGTTAATATGACATATAAAATGGATATACAGTTTATAACATCATAATGAATAATTTGTAAAACACTAACTAGTTTGAAATTAAAACTGTGTTTGATATTACAACACACGTGTGATGTCTTATTTTCTGCTGCAATAATTGGTAAGACACTGATTAGTTTGAAATTAAAACTGTGTTTGATGTTACAACACACGTGCGATGTCTTATTTTCTGCTGTAATAATTGGTAAGACACTGATTAGTTTGAAATTAAAACTGTGTTTGATGTTACAATACACGTGTGATGTCTTATTTTCTGCTGTGATAATTGACGAAACACTGATTATTTTCAAATTAATGCTATGTTTGATGTTAAAGTACACATGTGTGATGTCTTATTTTCCGTTGTAATAATTAGTAAGACACTGATTATTATGAAATTAAAGCTATGTTTGATGTTACGGCACACATGTGTGATGTCTTATTTTTTGTTGTGATAATTGGTAAGACACTGATTAGTTTGAAATTAAAGCTGTGTTTGATGTTACAACACACATGTGTGATGTCGTATTTTCTGCTGTTTCTTGTTCCTTTTTTCAGTGTATCATACAGGGTTGAGCACGTCACATTAAAACTATTTGGAGTATGCAAACCAGCAAGTCACGTGACATTCAGAGCCGATATATCGTCGCGGTGGATAGAAATGTATCACAATTACATTTTAACATTTTTAAAAGCATTTTGCGTTTAATGTGACTCTACCTAAAATTAATCGCTTTTAGACGCAAAAAAAAGTGATTAGGCCGCTTGACTCGCAATATGAGGGTCGCGGGTTTGAATCCCCGTCCCACCAAACATGCTCGCCCTTTCAGCCGGTGGGCGTTATAATGTTACGGTAAATCCCACTATTTGTTGGTAAAAGAGTAGCCCAAGAGTTGGCGGTGAGTGATGATGACTAGCTGCCTTCCTTCTAGCCTTTCGCTGCTAAATTAGGGACGGCTAGCGCAGATGACACTCGTGTAGCTTTGCGCGAAATTCAAACCAAACCAAACCATACGCAAAATTATCATAAATGTAGATGTATTCAGATCGAATATTTATATTTTCCAAAAATAGGGATATCCATTATACTTAATGGCATTAGAAGACAAAGGAATGTGAACGAAATTGGGTCCCCAAGGTCATCCGGAAAGAGACATTCAACAATTTGTATCCAAGCCACAGTGAGCAAAGTACGGTGTCTTGTAACAGGTGAGAATCCACAAGAACAAAGATCAGTGACAAAAGACGTCCATGTGTCCCAGGCAACATTATGCAACATAACCAAGAAGAATCTCCATTTGGAAAAACAACACAAGTCACATGTACACAAGCTACTTTCACGAAATCCGTTAAGCCCTCGCATACCTCAAGTTTGCTTAGAATGGGATGCATATTCATGCTATTCCATACATAATAAAAAAAAATCCAATTTCAGGCATATCATTGGACTAAACTACCTATATACAGACAAAATCAACTTTGTCATATTCTCTTAGGCTTAGCATTTTACTGGACTCTTAAGATAATCACATCAAGTTTTTCGACCGTTTTAGACATTGCACTGCTAGAAAGACGACATCAAGTTTTTCAGGTGATGATAAATGTTCACGTGGTACAGTCGGTGAAGTCACGTATTATATTTAAAAGACCTTTTCATTCTCTGAAAAGTTTTTTCTTGATTCACCAATTTCTGATAAACAGAGAACCATGTTTGTGTATTATAAGCACGTATTCTTCCTCTTCATTCCGGTGGCGTGGTTTATGAAAACAGACTATCATATTTGATTATTTATTTGTTAGATTGTTAGATCTCTTGTGTAAAAGACGTTATCTCCAGGAGAAAATAAGAAAAACGAAGAAGAAAAAACGTACAGTGCTCCAGTAGAAATGTGATGTGCCACAAATCGTGTCAATCAATAGCGCTTAAGTCATTGAAGAAAGCTGAACGTTCTTCTAGCTACGTGTTACAATCTTTTTCCGAAGTTCATTCATCCTTTTTACTGTAGTTTATTATACATATAATCATATATAGGGTTTTCTACATGCCACAAGATTCTTTCTCAGATATTATACGCTATTTTTATGCTCCACGTGGTGGCGTTAAACAGGACAACGACGCAGCCATAATACTTTGAATATATTCAAAAGGTGTGATTTCAATGCGTAGAACATACAGTAAATCCTATATTAGTTACATAAAGAAATTTTAAAGCTGGCTTTGCTTCGTTTATATAAAGTAACTCTATAGATTTCAGACTTCATGAGAATGTTTTTTGTTTGTTTTTTCACGTCTCGCGCAGTGCTTTTTTGGAAAGGAATATCAAATTGCCTGATTTTCTCGCTTTGCCGTTTCGTGAAAGCTGTTTAAACTTTTATGGGACATTGTAACCACACACTGTTGATATAGAGGAATATAGCAGTTTGGAGATAAACCTGGCTATAAAAAGTAGGGTTTGTAGCCTTTTTAATCTCTTTCCTACTTAGTGGGAGTTGCTTGCCATTATATCTTTTTTTCATAAAAAATTTTACATATACTAACCTAATACAGAGAATTGACAATCGTATGCAAGCTTATGAAATGTATGGAAAAGCGAATCAACTCTTTTGGTTTTTATTCGTAATATGAATATATATAGGTTTATGGTTTTTTTGTTTGTTTTTTGTAGAAAGTGTGTTCGTCCATATTTTGATTTACTTTATTGTAGGCCTCGAAATAAGGTAAAAAGCTTTATGTTAAAAATTGTTTTTGTATTTTATATTCAAGTTGAAGAACACTCATATACAGAGAAGCGTCATAAAAAGTAAACTAAAAAAGACGAAGCTCAAAGATATTGTAAACCCTTCTAGTTTTTACTTCATTATTTCTCGCTTGACTTGTCAATATGTCCTGTCTCATAAATATACTGGATTAAGACAACTAACAAATTACTGGTTCTGAATCCTTATACATTCTGCTCGCTTGACTTGTCAATATGTCCTGTCTCATAAATATACTGGATTAAGACAACTAACAAATTACTGGTTCTGAATCCTTATACATTCTGAGCTCTTCCAGGAAAACCTTGATCCGACGAAAAACCAATAACTGCTGTTTGAATGACATAACGAGTAGCATACAGCCGTTAATTTGTTTGTTCGAAGATAAGCACAAAGCTACATAATGGGCTATCCATGCTCTGCCCGTCACTGGTTTCGAAACTCGGTTTCTAGCTTTGTAAGTCCGCAGACATACCGCTGTGACACTGAGGAGGGGGACAAAAGATGTTAAAATAGACATCCTGTCTTATGAGCTGCCAGTTAAAGTTTCGATCCGTTTTCGAGTGCGTGATGAAAGTGTACAGCTTCTCTATATCAATAACGTTCAATTCCATGGTCCTTTCACAGTAATGAGGTATTAAGTAGGTATATGTTAAAACATGTGGATTTAGCATATTATATTGAAACTTAAACAAATACGAGCTGTATTATTTTATTAAATTACTAGTTTAATAGTTTTAAGAATATTGAAAAAAATATTAATTTTCGTTTTAGTACGTTAAGTTTTAGTAGTTAAAACAGCATTTCTGACGTCTTACTTTTAAAATTACTTGCTTATTAAAATTCTTGTCTCGCACAATGTCCGCACAGTTGCATTACATTTATTTTTATTCTCCTTCTCTTCGTTATTACATTTCCATATTGTTATAACGTATTCTAGATACACGTCGATAGAATTTTATGACAGGCTTTACGGTCAAGCTGCTAAATTTAACAACAATTTATTTGTTAACAAAGAATATTTCTTTTCTATTTTATTTTGTATCAACTGACAGGTGGCAGCTCTGGGTATATTCCTGTTTTAATAACATCACTGATGTTTTAGACAATTCCCAAGGGCCTTTGTTAATGCAGTACATTGATATTCATACCATGAACTTTTAGATAAGCTAAAAATAACATTATATAATGACTCATATTAACCAACATTTGCTATATAGATAGATATAAAGTGTAAACCTGTTTACTTCAATAGATGCAACTTTTATAGCCCATTACTTAAATTATCAATAAGTTCGTACAACAGGTTATTTTGCGGACTAGTAAAGTGTGTGTAACCTTTGAAGCTAGGAGTTAATTGTGTATAAACCTGTTCTTCACAGAAAGATAAATAAATAAATTTTGCATCGCACACGTTAATTGCTATTTCAAATTGCTTTTAACAAAAACGAAACATTTGGACGAAATGTTAAACTGCCATTGATTCAGAAAGTGTATAAATCCTAATTTGTTGAAGCATTTGAGAATAAGAAGTCTAAAAAAACTAGTTATACTTTCAATGTTCAAAGTGTTGACTTGATTGTGAGATTTAGGTTTTCGAACTTCATCAATGTTTTTAATAAAAATATAGAAAAACTGAAAATATTGGCCTTCAACACAGTATTTTCTTTTTAGTGCTAAATGGTTTTTGTTTTTTTACTAAAGGTCACAAAACGCTCATTAAAGTTTTCAACATAACATGTTTACAGCTCAGCATTTTCTGTTTTGATGAAGACTAAAATAACAACCTCTATTGGAGTGATCTACAGTATGTAAAACGTAGTTCAAATTCTTTGGGTGCATTTCTACCAGAAATGTTAGGATCATACTTCGATATCTAGGCTGGAATTCTTTTCACATTTAATGTAAATAGAAACGACAACCTTTGTTTTTTGTCAAAAAACAATTTTATTAAATTTAAAATATTTGCCGCGAGTTATAAATTTTTTTACTGCATGAAAATATTTATTCATAAAAAACACGACGATGTTTATTTATCGCTCCATAAATATCCCTGAAGGAAGAGTCAGAAGACAAAAGACAACCCGTCTGTTAGAATACAGTATGTACTCTATATAATTATGTTCAAAGAATTTCTTGTTCTGTGACCTGGCTTTTAACTAATACTTGTAGATCTTATTTTCAAAAGTTCAAACACCATTTTTTGTGAAAAAATTAAAAATTTAACTCGACTTTTTGTTAGTTCATTTTCACAAAACTTTAAACTATTTCCATTTCATTTTCAACAGCGTTTAAAAAACTCTCAGCTACTCACGAAACTTATTTAAGAAAACCACAGTTCTTTAGTTGTTGCCGAAGGACAGCATAGATGGTTAGGGCGCTCGACTCGCAATCCGTGGGTTTCGGGATACCACCAAACCTGCTCGCCCTTTAAGTCGTGGGGACGTTATTATGTGATGGTCAAACCCACTATTCGTTGGTAAAAGAGTAGTCCAAGAGTTGGCGGTGGGTGATGATGACTAGCTGCCTTCCTTCTAGTCTTTCACTGCTAAATTAAGGACGGCTAGCGTAGATAGCCCTCGTGTAGCTTTGCGCGAAATTGAAAACAAACCAAACCCTAAAAAGGAATGAAATTAATCAACATTTTCGGCTAGGGAACATTATTAAATAATTTGATAAAGAAAACATGGAAAGAGAGACCAAACTCTTTAATATAACATTGCTTTGCCGTCTTAATAAGGAATAAATAGGTACGTACGTATCTTTAACTTTCAGTGTCAAGCTTTGGCAGAGTTGCTATCAAGACATAACAGACTTTGACACTTTTTTTTCGTAGATTAAAAAAAATCTAAGCGACATTCTTTTCTTGTTGATATTCCAGACTTAGCTCTCGTTGTTTAGCGTCACTAGATAATCTTCTTCATGTTAACAGATGAAGTTATCTTAAGGAAGATTACAAAGGATATCGATCAAGAAAGATCAGATACGATAACCCACATTTATTGGCTGCTTCTCCCGGTAGAAGGAAAAAAATAACTGTTTTTTTTTCATGGCCTGGTGGTTAGGGTGCTCGACTCGCGATCTGCGGATCGTGGGTTCGAATCCTCTTTCGGCATTATAATGTTACGGTCAATCCC
>NW_013665634.1:1057106-1070115 GCF_000517525.1 Limulus polyphemus | reverse complement strand
TAGCCCTCGTGTAGCTTTGCGCGAAATTCAAAACAAACAAAAACTAAATAAATGAGGTGCCAAAAGGACGTAAGACCAGTTATACAAAAGTTCTGATGCTAAATTTATTCCCCTTTCTTTTTTTAGCACGCATATTCTTTGAAATATTATTTTAACACACACGCCCCATCTGCCGGTGACTCAGCAGCAAGTTTGATTGCTTGAAATGCTGAAAATGGGTTTTGATATCCAATGGACAGTGGACAGATAACCCTTGTGTAGCTCTGCTCTTCAAAACAAGAAAAATACTACTTTTAAATGTTATCATTACATAATTCATACCAAAGCTGGTGGGTTAGCTCGTCACAGTACACAGCCAGAAGCAAGCTACAAACTAACTGACAAAGATATGATCTCTTGTATAATAATTTGTGGTTGTATTTTAATACAATTTATCTCAGGTTTGGTTCAATAAACTTTTTACATACGCAAGGAAGAAAAAAAAACATTAAAAATTGGTATCTAGTTTTGTTGAAAATTTTTGCTGTTTCTATGTTGGCAGAATAACTTATTTGTTGTATTTGTCCATACAGTAACAAAAACAGCGTAATATGTCGTATAAACATATGCATAAAACTAACGCAATTATATCATAGATAGATGGTCAGATTACGTGACTCGTTAATATATTTGTTTGTAGTTAAGCGCAAAGCTATACAATGGCCTGCCTATTTTCAACGCGAGAGCACCTACTTAAAGAGGTAAACAAATTCACCAAACAATATACAAGTATATTCACTTATTACTTAAAATGCTCCAGTTAGATAAGCGGTAAGTCTCTCAGCTTATAACACTGAAATTCGGGTTTTGATACCCGCGGCACAATACAGGTAGTCAATTGTATAGCTTTGTGCTTAATAACAAATACCCTAAATAGTAGTCCTAAACTCAGTTTAGAAAAAAAAAACTTCCATTCAACTATAACCGAAAAAGAATTTCAGAAGTTAATAATTACTCAGTTCTTACGGGTTTTTGTTTTTGTTTTTTGGGGGTATTGGAAAACTACTCTTATATAATAACTATTAAAAAGGCTTAGCTTATTCTTTTTCTCTAAGTATACCCTGTAAAGTTTAAACGAGGTTTTCTATAATTTTAAATGGTAAAAGAAAGTAGATGTTACGTTTCGGGGATAACAACGGAAACAACAATCTCTTTTCGAATCTCATCGAAATTTTTTTAAACCGTGCAATTCCAAGAACTGGTTTTACCGGTGATATATATCTGAATACTACTTATGTATGAACACTTTCAAATTAATGGTTTAGTCAAGCATATAAGTAGTAAATATCTGTATGCTTGAGTTATGAAAGGAAGATTGATTTAAAATGATTCTCAGTTACATTGATAAACAACATTAAAGTTTTTCTTCATTACCCATTCAAGCCATCTCCAGCCATTATTAACATTTTATAGATCCTTGTTGACAACTGATATGTAATGAAACACCTGTGGAAATGCTTAAACAGGGGATTAAAATGGCGAAAATAAGAAAAAAGTATATCAATATATTCACCTGATATCTGGTTTCTTCAACCGAAAACGTAATAAGTCACAGGACTAAAGTGAGCTCCAACAGTTTTATGTAATAATACATCGATGTATGCCAACAAAGGCTTGATTTCTTTAAAAATTCGATGTTAGAACAATCTAGATATAATTTTTATTGTACACGTGTTTAGCGAACGACATCTCAGCATTGCTTTACCTAATTAGATAAAAAAAAACCTAACAGAATACAAAGTGTTTGAATTATAATCCCATAATTTATGCTTCAGTATATATTCATGTTTAAACGTTTCAAGTATATTTTTGCAGCGATGGTTTTATTTTCCAACATGTCCAAACAACTATATGTCTATAAGGAATTTGCTGTATCCAAAACGCTAAATAAAAATGAAAAAAGTTTTTAGTGTAAATTAAGAAATTAATTGATTTTTTTCATTACAGGAAAATGTTTCTTTTTTGTGGCAGTAGATATTATAGAAAAACGTTTCGACAGGAAAATCTTAATACTTGAAACTATATACAGGTTTAGTTAAGAGAAGTCACTTAAATTACATTTAACTAGTTAAATATTATTTCGAAAGAAAATATTTTAGTTTCTTAAATTCTCTGGATCTTGTGATGTAAAGTTCTTCAGATTCAAGAACTTAAACATTTCTCATGATCTAGTTTAATTTTTTTTGAAACCAAAAAAATAGCTTAGAGGAATCAAGTAAAAGAGTTAAGATTGAGAATGCCATCTAAACTCGTAATTGGTCGTTAACTATAAAAATAACTGATGACGTTGCGCTGAGGGATTACTTTCCTAAAACATTTGTATCATTTTCTTGTATTATTCATCATGTTTTAGTACTAAATATAGCGGCACCCTCATTTTCGACGCAATAACTTTAAACATTGTAAACATAACTTGTGGTGCTTATAAAATGTAAGCGGTTCCACAGAGATATTTAATTTGTACTTGCCAAAGCTGGTATATTGATTAGCTGAATATTGATATAATAATAATAATGCTAATGTGTTTGTTTTTAGAACAAAGCCACATCGAGCTATCTGCTATGTCCACCGCGGGAAATCGAATCCCGAAACGCTTATAAAAAACTGTAAAACACAAAATGTGAAACCGCAAATTTGCATGTATCTCCCCATGGATTCAACAACCTTCAGATAAAGATGGTGAAGATGCATCAACAGGGGGCGAAGTAGTGATAAAAAAAAACACATAAACGCCCATAAAACGTAAAATGTAAAACTGAAAATTTATATGTACCCAATGAACCTCCATACCAAATTTGGTGAAGATCCATTCACAGGAGGTGAGGTAGTAGTACAAAACGCTCATAAAAACAGCAAAACCGAAAATTTGTATGGTCCCCCATCATGGACCTAATGAACCTCCACACCAAATTTGGTTAAGATCCGTCCACACCCTACGAAGTAGTTACATGGACATACAACAGAGAACAAACAGTACTATTATATTTATATAGATTACATCAATAAAGATCTAATCAAACCGTCACGTACAGTCCCAGTGAAAGTCGTGTTCTTGTTGTGAGGAGAGTACTATTATTTAAAATTGTGTTCTATTATAAAGAAATGGATGTTGCACATACACTAATTATTTTTCTAATTGTCTGAATCTTGAATAGTCAAAGTGTGTAATTTTTTTATGGATTTTTTGTTTGTGGTGCTATCAAACTGATGGCGCCACATTGTATTTATTATGTCAGTCACATACGTAGATAGATATATACATACACGCTACGTCAGTTATAGTAAGATTCAGTTTTCGTCTTTCCTGAAAGTGCGCGCGCACACTTAATTTCAACGAATGTAAAGAAAATGCGGATGTAACTATATTTTAGCAGACATTTTGTACAACATATGAAAAACGTATCAAAGTTTTAAAAAGATCTAACGTTAGATCGTAGAATAGCATTATTTACAACATTACAACTTTTGAATGTAATCCCGTGTGCTAACTTCTTAATCAGAAATTATTTACTGATGGTATTAAGTACGGTTAAGTTTAGCCTAACTAAACAAAGCAAAAACGTACACAAGTTACAGTGTTAATTTATCTCTTTATCTAATATAAACCGTACTTAATAAAAACTTAAGTAATGTTAAGCCTAAGACAAGTGGACCTACAGATTTCGATATCTGCTATTACAATTTTGCTGTATTATTCTAGAAATCTTGTATTTAAAGAATTACTTTGCCATAAAGATACTAATTTGACCGCAAGTGTTTTGCGGGTCTCTGTTAGTAACAACTGAAAATTCAGTTATGTAAATAAATCATAAATAATATAAAACAGCAAACGCAAACAAAAAGTATCATGAGTGTGAAGTAAGCAATAGCTGTAATAATATTAAATAAATTTATAGCTTAGGTTATATTGATCTAAACAAAGTAACTATTAGATTTTTCTGAACAAAGCGGTCTGAAATGGTCTGATGCTCTAATCCCATCATCGAACATGGTCACCGTGGGGGCGTTATAATGTGACGGTCAATCCCACTATTTGATTACATTTAGTGGGGAGTATTGTTGACTAGTTGACTTGTCTGTAGTTCATTACTTCTTAATGAGAGACAGTTAACGCAGTTAACTTAAATAGTTATGCATGAAATACAATAAAACAAATCTGAAATTCTGATTAACAAACTAAACTTGAAAAACTTTGTTATCAAACAATTCTGTAATATTAGGTGACAATACAATTTAGTCAGGTCTAGGTACTGTAACATGAAATAGTTTAGGTGACAATACAATTTAGTCTGGTCTAGGTACTGTAACATGAAATAGTTTAGGTGACAATACAATTTAGTCTGGTCTAGGTACTGTAACATGAAATAGTTTAGGTGACAATACAATTTAGTCTGGTCTAGGTACTGCAACATGAAAGAGTGTAGGTAACAATACAATTTAGTCTGGTCTAGGTACTGTAACGTGAAAGAGTTTCATCATCAGATTCAAATTGAGAGAAATTATTCCAACAATACTTATTAAAACATAATCTAGAGAAAACAAGATCACATTTATAATTCATTTTCTCTTGCTAATAACGTTATTTGTCCCCCGGCGAGTTAGCCGTAGGTTTCTGAACTTACATGCTAAAATTCGGGGCTCGATTCCTCGCAGTGAACAAAGCGCATAGTGTAGCTTTGTGCTAAATACTCTTAGCAAAAACATTTATGACTTAATGGACTGTCAGTAGGATTGAAATATATAACAATTAAGATTATGGTAAGATTTATAATACAAAATACGCTAACGAATACATAATGTCTAGAGTCTCTTGCCCAATTAACTTATGTCTATTTGTTCATGATACAAACTAGACCTCCTTTAGCATTATCAAACTTTGTGAAATAAACAAAAACTATTTGAATTCGGATTATTTTGCACAACAGGAGATTGAAATTCTATTTCATTTCTTAATTACTATAAATATGGGGTATTCGACATATATAATTTACATTTCTACATACAGTTAACCTCTCTATTCAAGTTACTAGTCAGATCCATATTTTAATGCTGAAACTAATTAAAAGTTATTATCCTTTTAAAAAACTGGTTCTAATGTCTGTTTTATAGCTTTTAAAAGGATTTAAACATTCAAAATTTATTCTATGTATGTAAGTAAGTATTAAAGACAACATGATTTTTTTTACCGTGCACTTTTTTATTTTGCGTGTAACACCACATATATTACCCTTCATTAATGGGATTTTTACTCAAACCAATTCCAACTTACATTTTTATTGAGACAATTGGACAGTTTTGTTTTAGATCATATACACTTTTTGCTACTCATTAAAGCTAGATAGTGAGTTCTTCAGCCCATGCACGTTTTCAATATTCCTGAGTTTTTGGTTGTAAGATCTGCAGTGGAAAATTGATATGTAGTTAAAGATACGTCATTGAAAGGTAAAGTCTAGAACTCCACTCTATCAAAATGGTTTTGTTTGTTTGAAGTTAAGCACAAAGCTACACAATGGGCTATCTGTGCTCTGCCCACCACGGGTTTCGAAACCCGGTTTCTAGCGTTGTAGGTCCGCAAACATACCGCTGTGCCACTGAGGGACTATCAAAATGGTCAATGCGTTTTTACAGAAAATAAATTTTGAGAATTTATTTTTATTCTTAGTATTTTTGTTTTCGGTTAATCCAAGCGAGAAACTATGGTTTTTTTCCACTCGTATAATAATCCACGTGCCAAAACTATCTTGGTTTGTTTTGTTTCAAAAGTATCTGTCAGATCTGACTCGTTTTAGTCTTAGTGTACTTATATGTAAAACCTGTTCATTTATTTGTTAGCAAACTTTGACTTGGTTACTATAAAACCGGCATCTGCAGAGAAGCAACGAAAATAATATTCAAGAACTGTCTTTCTATTTCAAGTTTGAAAAAATAAATATATTTTTAAAAACTGAATTGTCCATTTATAAACAGTTTTACTTTCTAAAGTAACCGAACTAGCCTGTGAGAAAATTAAAAATATGTATACAATAATCATAACCTTTCGCGTTTTAAGTTATTGTAACATTAAGGAATGTTAGTTTGTTTTAAATTTCGCGCAAAGCTACGAGAGGGCTATCTGCGTTAGCCGTCCCTAATTTAGCAGTGAAAAATTAGAGGGAAGGCAGCTAGTCATCACCCCCACCGCCAACTCTTGAGCTACTCTTTTACCAATGGATTGATCGTCACATTATAACGCCCCCACGGTTGAAAGGGGCAGCACAAAGCTACACAATGGGCTGTCTGTGCTCTGCCCACCATGAGTATCGAAACTCAGTTTCTAGCGTTTTAAGTCCGTCAATATATCATTGTGCCACTGGGCGGCAAGCTTATTGGAGCAGTGGATGTATTTCTCCTAGCGATACGGCTCGCGACTGCGTTAAGACTGTTTAAGATGCGATACAACTCGCTCATCTAGCACTGCTTTAGGCTTACTTTGTTTTCCTGTCCAACTGTCTTTCAGTTGAAGTAAAACGGAGAAAGTTTCCCATTAGACTTCCGTAAAATGCAACAATAATAAAAAAAAACTTAATCAAGTCATGATAAACAAAGAATAGATTTACAGATAATTGGAGACATGACAGTGCTTTATCGTAATCTTAACTGTTAAGGAAGATTAAACAGACAAAGATTAGGTTTACGTCTACTAAGCCATCAGGAGCTGATACGTCGGAAAGCTCAAATTGACATTGATACCGTTTCGGTTATTAAAGGAACTATCGTTATAACATTTGTACAAACTGTTGGGAAATCAATAATTCAAACAAGGCATCAAATCAATACCTATTAATGATTGTGTAAAGTCTGTTAACAAACGTTAAAAGTAGTATAAAATAAATACAATTTACATTTCCAATACTCAAAAAAAAAAGAAGAGAGAAAAGCTGAACAGTAGTATATTTAGACAAAATAAAAGCGTTAAAAATGTATTTTCTTAAGTTTGAAAGAATGTGGTTAAAGCAACTCATCTAATTAATGATAATTCATAACTGTTTTGGATTATCTGTAGTCTTGATAGTTTAGAATACTGAACCTCAAGTTTTGTTTTCTTAATACTGAACCTCGAGTTTTGTTTTCTTAATATTGAACCTCGAGTTTTGTTTTCTTAATACCGAACCTCGAGTTTTGTTTTGTTTCATGGAGAAGTTCTTGCTTGTAATCATGTCTAAAAGCAGGAGAAAGTGAATAAAATTTTAAACTAAACCTAACATCAAGGTTCCATTGATCCTATGGAGTAAAATTTACACTCTGCAATTACTTAAGGATTAAAGTTTCCATTAGTAATTAATTATCTATGGATTAAAGTTTCTATTGGTAATTGCTTATGGATTAATGGTTCCATTGGTCATTAATTATGTATTATAGTTTCCATCATTAATTGCTTATGGATCATAGTTCCTATTGACAATTACTTGTGGATTAAAGTTTCCACTGGTAATTACTTGGGGATTAATATTTCCATTGGTAATTATGTTTGGATTAAAGTTTCTTCTGTGTCGCTTAGCAACGAAACTATATATATATATATATATATTAGTTTCGAATTTATAAACGCAGAAAACTATCTTAATTGTATAGGTCAAATTAGCTTACAGGGGCGAAAACTATATAGTCTCAGCTATATAGTTCACATCAGTTTACAGGGGCAACAACTATCTTACTCTTCCTAAAATTGTCTTAGATGTTTATAATTCTTCAGAAAAATACGGATAACTGAAGTTAAAATAAATAATTTTACTACTTGATGTAAACCTAATGAGCTGTGTAAGCCTAAATAGCCTAACTGAGTTTATTAATAAAAGCTTCATTCATTGGAAGGTACAACTTTTATTAATTATACATTCTCTGGAACATATACGACCTAAGAACTTAACTGCTAACTTTAAATATAAATAATTGAGCAAAGAATATTCCCGCCATAAAACTCATAATTGACTGTAGTGGATAAACACTGGAATAATTTCGTAATGTTTTTTTCATATATTAGTTGTTCCGATAAATTATCCTTTTTTTAATGATAAAATATGTGAAATACTAGATCAAAATCGTTCTTAAATTTTCTGGTATGTAGTATTTTTGTAAAACAAATATTGTAATAACATATAATAAGATAACGATGAATATATTTAAATAAACAATTACTTTGAATAAAAGAAAATAATTCTGATGAATGAAATGCTTCATCGACCTACCCTCACGAAAAGAAAGTAATCCTCTTTAGTTCATGTATATCCTTGGGGGAAAAAAAGTTTTTTAGTTGTTTGGTTTTGGTGTTAAGCACAAAGCTTCACGATAGGCTATCTGCCCACCGCGGTATCGAAACCCAGTTTTTTAGTGTTATAAGTCTCTAAACATGTCACTGAGCCACTGGGATTGGGGGCTGAAAAAACAGAAGCAGTAAGGTTGTTGTTTTTTTTCAATCGTGTTCAGAATGTATTGCATTTTTTCTTTCATGTGCAAGTATAAGTAATTAACCTGGCACATTAAAAATCGTGAAAGCAACTACAAGTTTCAGCGAAACGCCCCAGTGGAAGCATAATGTTGGTGATAAGTGACGTTTTTATCGATTAAAAACAAAAAACTGTTTCCTGCCCTGTTGCAAAACGAACTTTCATTATAAGACTTAATAATGCGTAAATCAAGTAAGTATTAAGAAAGATAGATATTTATATAAATCACCACCCGCTGCAAACTCTTTTACCAACTAATAGTGGGATTGAACGTGACATTATAACGCCCCCACGGCTGAAAGGAGGAGCATGCTTGGTGGGACGGTAAATCGAACCCACGACTCTCAGATTGCGTAATAGAAGACATCCAGCCGCGATCTCTATTCAATTCCTTGATGATATTCAATATAGTTGATAAAAAAATTGAGTGCTGTAAATATATACATATTCTTATTACTTTACTGTTTTTATATGCTATTTGAGGGAAATAAACTTTCATATTAGAATCTTATTCAACGCACTTCATCTGCATTAACTGCCCTGTGGAAACTCAATATTTTAGTTTATGTAAAGCGTTAGACTTACGAGCCAACAATTCAAATCTATACTTATAAGTTACGGTTTCTGTCGCAATTCACTATAAGAAATTTTTTAAAGTTCGTTCTTTGTTATTAGAAGCTGTTTGAATTCCCTTGTATTCATGATAGGACACATCAACCTGTATCATTTTCATAATTTATCTTTGTAACTAAGGTACAATAAACGTATTTAAGCAATACCGTACAGAAAGACATTTAAATATACGTTTATTACAAATTTGAGATATACAACTTTGTGTAATATTAGATTTTAAAATTATACTTTAGTAAAATATGCTTTGTATATATAGAAATAGATGAAAACATAGTATAGGTAATTGATATTTGTATTTTAGTATCGTATCCACATGCAGGAATTAATATGTGCTTTGGTTATATATGTATGTATGTCTCTCCACTGTCAGTTTCTTGTTACAGAAAGTCCCTTCGCTGCTATTTATAAAAAATATGTGTTTGTATTATCTTAGGGACCTCAGCACTAACAACATCAGTCATCTTCCAGACTTTGCATTTCGTCATCTTCTACACTTAAAAGACCTGTAAGTACAAAGCTACGACTATATGAGATTCAGCTTTGCCAATAAAAGCTCAAGAAAGACTATCCTTGAGTTTGCTCTGGTATATGTGTGCATGTTTTTGTATATGTGTGGTATGGCAAGCATGATATATTGATGCCTCAAACGATGTGTGAAAAAGAACAACAAAAACTTAATTGAAAATTTTAGGTACATGCATTTTAGTAATAAGAAGGTTAAACTAATAAAACAATATCTTTTATTAGCATATATATATATGTGTGTGTGTGTATAGAGAGATTTTTATTTAATTAAATTATAATTTTTCATTTATGTCTCTATAATGATTTTGAACATTGTGAAGTTATATGTTTTGAGTTGAATACTTTGTTTACTCTAATAGGATCGTTATTGTCTCAATAGCAACTTCAGTATTGAGAAAACGTTTCTAGTGACTACTGAGATAAAAAAAATGATCTTGAGCTCGTGTCTTTTTTACTTTGTTATATTTTTACACGCTCAAATGATCTTGAGCTCGTGCCTCTCTAGTGATTTATATTTCTTACACGCTCAAATGATCTTGAGCTCGTGCCTCTTTATTTTGTTATATTTCTTACACTCTCAAATGGACATTAAAATAACTTTTAAACCTATATATGTAACCCCACACTGTGGTTGATTTGGTTTGACTGATGTTAAGCACAAAGCTACACAATAGACTCTCTGTGCTCTGCCTACCACGGGTATCGAAACACGATATTTAACGTCATAAGCCTGCTGACTTTCCTCTAAGCCACTGGTAAAAGAGGTGGGCTAAACTGTAGCAGAGTTCGAGTTTCTTCTGTCAACAGACCAAATTCAAGAACCGAGAACCTAAAATCTTTAAAAAGACAACTGCTTAGAAACTAATAGCAAGTGTAGATCTGAAGTTAACTGGAGCTTAATGATTTTAGAATAATACTTAGCTTTATTACTTCGTATATTCTTAACACAAGATCGGTCAATGTCTTATCACAAGAGTGAAATGTAACGACCAACACCATTGTTGCACACAACGTTACTCAGTTTCTCAGAGTTCATAAATTACCACACTAGAGACTGAAGTATATCCTATCCATTTATTAATACTTAAATATAATTATAATTCCCTAATGTTAAACACCACCTAGTAAACATGGTATAAGATTGGGTTGTACCTTTAATAAACTGTTATATTTTTGCATTAGCGTAGCACGAGTAATATCTTGCATAGGGGAAGTTTTAGTGATATGTTATACTCACTTTATATTTCTTAGTCTGAGCAAGAGTGAAAAGTATATCATAAAAAATTTCAGGAATTATACACACACACACAACTGTTGAGAAGGAGAAGTGGAAAGTAGTGAAAGACAGTTTGAAGTACATATAGACCTAACCAGGGGGAAGAAAGGGCACGTGCCATCCCACTTTGTTTCTCTTCTAAACATTTTCTCGCCTCTTACGCTCAGCAGTTCATCAGTTCTTCCTTGCACTTGTCCCCTCCTCACATACTTTTAACAAAGTTAGGCGAACGTGATTTAGTATACTAATTACCTAAATAATTAAACACGGAAACATCGTGCCGTCAGGAGTGAGAAAAATACGTTGATTGGAGAATGTGATTAAGTGACGACGATACACACAAGGACTCCACAGGACTTTACAATAGAAAAAATATTTAGAGAACAAATGGCAAGGTTTTTCTTTTCTTTCATCTTCTCCGAAGAATGACGTGAGTACTATATTAATTGAGCTAAGTACAGTATAATATACCACTATACTCTGACAAGGGAACCACATAAATAATATACCACTATACTCTGACATTAGACAAGGGAAGAGCATAGATAATATACCAATATATTCTGACATTAGACAAGGGAAGTACATAGATAATATACCACTATACTCTGACATTAGATAAGGGAAGTACATAGATAATATACAACTATACTCTAACATTATACAAGGGAAGCACATAAATAATATACCACTATATTCTAACATTAGACAAGGAAGAGCATAGATAATATACCAATATATTCTGAAATTAGACAAGGGGTGTACATAGATAGTATACCACTATACTCTGACATTATACAAGGGAAGCACATAAATAATATACCACTATATTCTAACATTAGACAAGGGAAGCACATAAATAATATACCACTATACTCTGACATTAGGAAAAGGAAACATAAATAATTTCAAATAAAAATCGTAGATTGAGCAAGAAAAACACAAATGAATCTTACCTTTTTCATTGTTATTCTAATAATCAGGCCTAGTACAAAATGCGGATTCAATATTTCATTTCATTTGATTTCTTTCCAGAAACTTGGGCAGTAATAGCATCACAACCCTGTCCCCAAACGTCTTCACAGGTCTTTATCATCTCAAAACGTTGTAAGTATCAAAACATTTGTATGTAATACACATTTATAAAATTCTAATAAATGCGTTTAGCTTAAAATGAAACATATTCTCTCTCTATAGATATAGCATTTTCGAAAATATATCGAATCTACTTATCTTTATCATTAATAAACTCTATGTAAGAAGTATTACTAATAGTTTAAAATTATTTCCATCTATATTAATGCTGCTTACATGGTAATATACAACGCCTTGCATAACCCTATTCTCATCTAGATTTGGCTCTATCTCTAACTCAGTCAGCATTTTGTATGCTTATTACACATTTTTCTCCACTCCACGTTTGACTCTGTCTTTTCCCTTCTTTGAAATTCATTTTCCATTTGTATGTTTAACTCAATGATTTTATTTGTCATCATTAACTCAAATATCGTAAGGTTTCAAAATTTTGCTAAAATAAAACTCATTCAATTGGTTTAGGACAAATTTAATCGTTAAATCATTTCACGTCATGTTGATTCTGGTTGGCTCGTATCTCCAGGGGATAATTACACAACATTACGTTATTAACATGCTAAGCTCTAAATGTTTCCTAATCTGTCATCACTTTCCATTTTACATAGGACAGAAATTCTCTCTTTCTCCCTGTATATATATTATTATTATGTTAAAGTTTAAAGTACATGTCATGAATGAGAAATCTTTGTTTGTTGAATTTCACGCCATCCATAATTTTTAAGTGATAGAGTAAAGGGAAGGTAGCCAGTCAACACCACTCGCTGCCAATTCTTGAGCTACTCTTTATAAATAAATAATGGGTTTAACCATAGCATTACAACGCTCCGATGTTTGAAAGTGCGAGCATGTTCGGCGATGGGCTTTAATCCCGTCAACGAACATGCTCGATCCACAGATTGAGAGTCGAACACCCTAACCACCAGGACCCTGATATATATATATACACACCTGGAAAAAA
>NW_013665634.1:1055317-1056106 GCF_000517525.1 Limulus polyphemus | reverse complement strand
TATATATATAAGTATGCAAATATACAATTATATAAAAATGTTGTTTAATATAAAGGATACTATTTCAAAGTTTCACCCCACATTTTGCAACTTTCATTAATCTGTCGATTTTATTTATATTATTATTTTTTATTCCTTTTTAGTTTATAAGTTTATGAAGTAACTGACTTTACTTTAGCACCTATACTTCTCTGCTTTAATACGTAGCACGCCAGACAGCCCTCGTGTAGCTTTGCATGAAATTCAAACAAACCTACTACGCCATCTATGATGGTAGAAAGTATTGTGCTATTCATTTTGTTCACAACCACTGCGATTACATTCTTTACAAACAATTTCATTTAGCGTTAACCGTGCACGTTGCTTGTGTAGTTGAATATATTCGTTTGAAATGATCAAAAACTACCGGAGATTGGATCTCCACAGACGTACCGTAATTCGGTGATACTAGATTTACAGTATATCTTATTTTGTTTTTATCTTGAGATTTTTCTAAAGAGACGCGTTTTAATTATCTTTGTAATTAAAAACATGGGTGATTGACAGTGAGTAATTATACATTCGATTCTTAGGAATGTAAAACAAACGCGAAACACTTTTTTCCACATTTATAGCTCATATTTTCGGACTTCTATTTTCTGCCTTTTTCTTTTTTATATACGGCCCGGCATGGCCAGGTTGTTAGGGCGCTCGATTCGCAATCTGCGGGTCGCGGGTTCGAATCGCCGTCACACCAAACATGCTCGCCCTTTCAGCCGTGGGGGCGTTATAATGTGACGGTCAATCCCA
>NW_013665634.1:1051755-1055305 GCF_000517525.1 Limulus polyphemus | reverse complement strand
TGCTAACTTAGGGACGGCTAGCGCAGATAGCCCTCGCGTAGCCTTGCGCAAAAATTCCAAAACAAACATTTACTCTTATAGGGCCTGGTTGTTAGGATGTTCGGCTAATGTGCGTGTTGCGGGTTTGAATCCCGTCACCAAACATATTCGCCCTTTCAGTCACGATATGAATGTTAATCACACTTTTCGTTGGTAAAAGAATAGCCCAAAAGTTGGCGGTGGGTGGTGTTGATTAGCTGCCTTTCTTCTAGTCTGTCACTTCTAGATTAAAAACGACTATCACAGATAGCTCTCGTGTAGCTTTTCGCGAAATTCAACAAAACATAACAACAAAAAAAACAAATAAAATCACTCTTATGTATCATTGAGCCTTTTCATCCATGTGGTACATATCGTGTTGAAACGCTGCTGGTAGTTGAAGCTTTGAATTGTTAACCTTTATATCAAAAATATGTTTTCTGGCTGACTTGAGTTTTTCACAACGTTGGTTAATTCCATATTTCTCATATCATGTATTTCATATGTTCGCAAATATATTATATTGCATTTGCACTTATCGCATTTAATTAACGAAATCGTCTTTATTTATTTGACCAATGTTTGCCTTTCATGAATGCACTAATCATTCAGTTTTGTAGGAATATTTATAACATAAAATGAGAACCAATTATTTTGGCACCTGTTACAGAAAACCATTGTGAGTTCAATACCTTTCAATATGTCTTTAATAATATACTACATTTTACCTAGAAACTAACTGGCTTGTTTAAGGTCTAAGCCTTAGAATTCTTGCGACTACGCTGAAAGATTCTCATAAACGTGAATAATGTTTATCAAATTCATTTGCAACATCATCCAATTAAATTATTTAATGTAGTTCGTTTTTTTGCGATGTTAAGTAATGATACATTATCTGTTTACGAAGCATTACTTATATTTTTTCTGTATAATTTGATATACAGGTCTCTGCAAGACAACAAACTACAGAAAGTGCCGATTGAAGCTTTGCGTGAAGTTCCGAGTTTAGAAACTCTGTACGTAGAACTAAAGTAATGATATTGTACATAATAAGGTGTAAAATATGTGGAAATGTTGCACATAAATTGTGGAAAGTGTTACCAAACATAAAAGTTGGCCAGATTTTCAGCTTCTTTGGATCTTCGAAATATCTACTTTAGAAACAATGAATGAGTGTGGAGGAGAAAACAAAAAGGACCACGGATAACACATGATTATATTGTTTGTGATTTTTTTTATACCAAATACAGTTATCCACTCTGTAAAGTGCTATTTCAATACAAACAAAACCCACTACCGAGATTCATAATCAAACGTATAATTCAAAATTTTTAATTTGAGAATATATTTTTTTAATTTTTCGAAAAAAATACTCCAAATATGTCTCATGCTATGATGTTTTCTACCTGCAGTTTATTAAATACGATAATTTTTTTTAACATTACATTGTTTTATTGACATAGCTCATAAATCGTTTCTCATTTTTCACAAAAAATTTGCCCCCTCCCGGTGACTCGGCGGCAATTCTGGATGCTTATAACGCTAAAATTCGAGTTTTCATACCCATTATGTAGCTTTGCGCCTAACAACAAACTCAAAGAAGTCATCTTTTACCGGATTTTGAACACATTTAATTAACTATGTGGTAATTTCAACAGTATTCAAAACTATTACGTATATACCTTAATTTATTTACTCATATTTTTCTAAGTTTATTTGTTTTTTTGTTTTTTCAAGTACAAACTTTTAGCTCATATTTCCGCCATTTCATGACCGATTTGAGATCCACACGAATGGTGTGTTTGACCACGCCTAAGCTCTCAGATTAATTTACTCTAATCCTGCCTAAAAGAATTTCAGTTTGAGAGCAGGCTGGTAAAGGTCCTGATGAATAATAAAATCGAATACGCGCGCCCCACGCTTCGTATTGTTGGCGCAAAAACTATAGCTAATAAAAAGAAAAAAAAAGCCGCGGCTATTGAGGAGTCCCTCTTGTTAAATTAATAATAAACACAGTTAGTATGGCCTGTACTATTGGTTTTACTGTTTAACAGTTTTTTTAAATATAGTACAACAGTATTAATCCATTAATTTAGTTATTAAATTTGTTTTTATTAATAGCTTTAATTATCATATTTACCATTGCTGTTGCTTCTTTGTTTAAAAATTATTATTATTATCGCGATCTTCATCATTTTTAAAGTTTTAACTTTATTGCTTCTGGCTGCGTGCTCTTTATATTGACCACATTGTACAAAGGACAGGTGTGGTCTTAAAAGTCGGATTAGTTGGGCATAGTATTTGTATTTATGGTAATGACTAGCTGCCTTCCCTCTATTCTTACACTACTAAATTAGGGACGGCTAGCGCATATAGCCCTCGTGTAGCTTTGCGCAAAATTCAAAACAGACAAACAAACAAAGAAACTAGGGATGTCTGCCACCATCCCTAATTTTGAACTACTAATCAGTGAGAAGGCAGCAGCACCCATAATCCACGCTAAGGGATTGATAGTCACCCTTATAACGCATCAACCTTAAAGTTCAGAGAATATTTTTTGGTACTACACGCATTCGAACCCGGCTTTCCAGCTCCGAAATCCAGAGCTATACCACATGGCCAACCTGCGCCCGGTTGTGTAAAAACACAACTTACAGTATGTTTACTAATATCTTTTTCATTTTTTCGCACTTGTTGGTTTTAAACACAAAGGCTACACACTAGACTATTTTCGTTGTGATTACCCTGCGGAATCGAACCCCGAACTTTTAGCATTATAAGACCTTAAGCTTACTACTGAGCCAATCGAAGACTCTTTTTGTAACATGCCTCCCAGTAGCCCAGCGTTATGTCTGCGGACTTACAACGCTAGGATCCGGGTTAAGATACTCATGGTGGGCATAGCACAGGTAGCCCATTGTGTAGCTTTGTGCTTAATTACAAACAATCACAATAACAATTTTGTTACATTTTCATTGGTTGCTTGTAATTGGATTATTAATATGTTTACTATTTATCACATAATTTTGTTATTCATTTTATTTTTCTCTGTAAACGCTTAGCAAATTTTTACTGCACTATCTATAGCGTTCTGCTAAGCGACACTTTAGATAAAAAGCAACATGAGTCGCAGTCATCCGCCCCCGTGTGAGACAACGGTAAATTTACGGACATACGACTCTAAAATCAGGGGTTCGATTCTCCGTGGTGAACAGAGAGCAGATAATCAAATGTGGCTTTAAAAATAATCACGATCATTTATTTCAGATATTAGGCCAATCTTAAGCTACACTGTCAGAGCCGTTTAATGGACTTTCGCTAGTCAGTAGACGTTGTTAGAGAGGATCACATCAATATATATATTGTGTCAAACCGGTGTCACGTGTTTCAGAAGACAAGGAAATAATTGATTTGTTATGTTATGATTTCGAAAATCTACACGAGGGCTATCTGCGCTAGCCGTCCCTAGCATAGCAGTTTAAGAATAGAGTGAAGGCAGCTAGTCATCACCACCCGCCGCCAACTCTTGGGG
>NW_013665634.1:1046548-1051566 GCF_000517525.1 Limulus polyphemus | reverse complement strand
ATTCGAACCCGCAGATTGCGAGTCGAGTGCTAGAGGAAATAATGATAATGCATGAACCAAGCTAACTAGTTTTAGGTGTTCTTTTCTTTAACGTTAATTACATTAAGAGTATTAGTTAAAATGTGTAAGATATATATATATATATATAATATCTATGTTATTGTTTTCATTTATTTATTATATATTAAATAATTATTATAAGAATTATTATGCTTTTGTTAGTTTGGTGCATGAATTTTGAATTAACCTAAATCTCCTAAAGTCGCCGAACCTCGCGAGATATTATTGGGATTGTGGCCAAAAATACCGATAACAGCAAGGGTATCCAACTGATGAATCAGTGCATTATATTCACTATAAGTTTTGATTTTATGACTTTGCGTACTCCTAATTAAATTAGATAGCTCATAGAATATATTTAGATAACTTTAGAATTTTTACAAGTTTGTTGGCAATATTTTTTCAGACATATTAATGGAAACAAACTCGCACATATTCCCATGGGAAGCCTGTCAAGTTTAAAGAATTTACAGAAGCTATGGCTAGATGAAAATCTTTTGACAGAAGTTCCAGTAACAGCCCTAGGGGAATTACCACAGTTGCAGGCCGTGTAAGTCAGTATTTCATTTATAATTAAGATATGTTCTATTTCAAAACTATCTAGTCATGTTTACCGAAGTGCGTTTGAACATTTTTGTTCAAACGCACTTGTTAGTTTCAGCATTAGTTTTACATGTAAAAAATATGAAAAACTCAGAAATATATCTTTGCGGACTCTTTTTTTTGTTTACGTATTTTAAGACTTATATGATAGAAAAGGAATTTTTAAAACGTTGCGAAGTATCGAAAAGGTTTGACAAAAGAAAATCTAATTTTAACCATCTTCACCCCCTCCCAGTGGTACAGCGGTATGTCTGCGGACTTACAACGCTAGAATCCGGGTTTTGATACTCGTGGTGGGCAGAGCACAGATAGCCCATTGTTCAGCTTTGTGCTTAACTTCAAAGAAACAAACCATCTTCACCCACTTTACTATGTTGGACAATATGGAACCTAAGAAATATAATGATAGTTGGATAATGTTGTTGTTATTTACTTAGCTAAAATCCCAAATTTTAGCGTTGTAAGTTCGCAAACTACCCAATGACCCACCGGAGGGCCGTATACTTCTCACAAATTACTAAACTTCAGAATTATTTCGAAAAATAGATCAATGTTCTAAAAGTAATTTAGATTATTTTTGAGTGTTGATTTTGTAAATAATGTGCTTGTAGGGTTTCAAATAGTGTTAATATTAAAAACTATATATTTACTATTTAATCTATTTTCTTTCCGTAGGAACCTAGCTGCCAACAACATTCGAATAATTCCGAATTATGCTTTCATAAATCTCACAAAGCTTGTTATTTTGTAAGTATATAACGTTGTGGTTTCTCAACCATTCTATAAATAATTATACATATATAGCTGAATGATTAATTTTTGGAATTTCCTCCTTTTGTTTATGTAATACCTTTGGTATTGAATTGAATATTTTTTTAATAGTCACTCTCTAATATGACACATTACTAACTTTAGAGTGCTAACGTTTTTACTTATAAGATGAGTTATTCACTAGAGATAATAACACTTGTCCAAATCTGCCAAGAAAAGCACACCATCAGTTTATTTCTTAAAATTTTGTACTTTAAAAAATAATTCGGTAAATAAATTATATTTTATTCATCACCATGTCTTGAATTTCTAGGGTACTTCAAAGAAACGGTATTGAGGTAATTGAGCCAAAATCCTTCGAAGGTCTGTACTCTCTCAAAGTTTTGTAAGTATATTATAGGTTATACCAATGTTACAAATAATTATTGGAGTAGATAAATTTGAAAAATAGCTTCATTCGTAATTTTACCGTCTTCCATGCTATATAATCGTCAAATTGGTGTCATTTTTAATTAGTTATATATAAACTTCAATTGATTAATGTGATTGAGTGTCGGGTCACATTCACAATAGTCTTAACTCACATAGTCTTAACCGTAACAATTTTATACAGTGGTTTATAAATAACGGTACTAATATATCAAAATATAAAAGGTAAACGTTTCCGTTGGATATGAAAGACTTTATTTAATAAAGGGAGAGAAAAATAACAAAATAGCCAAGAAAAAACAGCAACCAAATTTGAGTACACTAGATGAAATGAAAACATTTATTTTGGCTTTTACTAATATTTCTTTCCAAACACTACTGACCATGAAGAGAGAGATCCATCTTATTAAAATGAAACTGTGCTTAGTGTGAAAAGGTGGTCATATGGTTTCACTCCTTTTCATAACGCATAAGAATCTCTTCATCTCTCTCTCTGTTTTAGAATTCCTGAAATGTATTGTACGTTTAGTTTGAGAGTTTCGTTATTTCAAGCAAAGCTACACAAGGCTATATGCACAAACCGTCTCTAATTTTGAACTGATAGACTAGAGGGAAGACCTCTTGAAAAAGCACCCACCGCCAACTCTTAGGCTACCGTAATCAAATAAAGGGATTTGACTGTAATTCTCATTACGTCGCTACAGCTTTAGATTACGGAGTTCCTTTATCCAGCAAAGGAAGGTTTGTAGTACACGGCACACTAATACAATCAGGACACACCTAGCCCCGTTGTGCTTTTAGTTTACAATATTGCATTTCTAACATTTATATGAGTGTCCCAATGATAATATTTATTATTACAGTTTCACTTTTCATTTTGATCGCCCTGCATTGTGCAGTACGTTTATACATATTTTTTACATGTACAGTAAGTTTATACATAATTTTAACTTTTACAGTAAGTTTACACATATTTTTAACATGTACAGTATGTTTATACATAATTTTAACATGAATAGTAAGTTTATACATAATTTTAACATGTACAGTAAGCTTATACATAATTTTAACATTTACAGTAAGCTTATACATAATTTTAACATGTATAGTAAGTTTATACATAATTTTAACATGTACAATAAGCTTATACATAATTGTAACATGTACAGTAAGCTTGTGTATAATTTTAACATGAATAGTAAGTTTATACATAATTTTAACATGTACAGTAAGCTTGTACATAATTTTAACATGTACAGTAAGCTTGTACATAATTTAACATGTACGGTAAGCTTATAGATAATTTGAACATGTATAATAAGTTTATACATACTTTTAACATGTATAATAAGCTTATACATAATTTTAACATGTACAGTAAGCTTACACATAACTTGTACATGTACAGTAAGCTTATACATAATTTTAACATGTACAGTAAGCTTACACATAACTTGTACATGTACAGTAAGTTGATACATAATTTTAACGTAATGAGTGCATTAGATACACATGTTTCACTGGACTCAGAATTAGCTCATGATGTTAACAAAGTTGATGTAATCAAGCTAACATATCTCAATTTACTTTGTATCTTTTCCCTGTTTTTGTTCTTCTCACTTATTGTTAGTTAGTACATTTCACCACAATCGAATGTAAGCCACGTCTTCACCAGGTCCTTTAATAGGTCATTCATATTTGAGAAAGTATATGCAAGTGGTGAAATACGTTCATTTTGCTCTTCTGAAATATATTAGTCTTAATATAGCGAATACTTTCTATGACTTATTGATGCTTTATTGGGAGAAACATCAATTTATTATATACTTGTTTCTGTTGAAACGCGTAGTTTTCAACTTTTATCACTGAATATGATTTGCGAAACAATAGTATATTTTAGCTTACAACTTAATCGTATAATAAGAAGCTTATAATTCATTCTAAAGAAACAACATATGACTAAAATTTTAAATAGTCCGCCATTGGAATACATCTGACATGATAACTGCGGAATAGTGTTGCCTGTTGAATCTGTTCACATGTTTTTGTAAAAACTAAGAAAAAAATAAAAAATATTATGGACAATATCAAATTACTTAAAACATATGTTTTAAATGGATTAAAATTAGCGATCCAATTAGGAACCTTGTAATAATTTTGCAATTGAATACGTTTGGCAGCAACAGAAAAGGTACGTTTTTGAATTTTATATTTTGTGGAATCAAAGTAACTGATCAAAATATTCCAAAGTAGACAAATAATATAAAACTATACAACATCGTAATCGGCATATTTAACAATTCGTAAGACTAGAGATAAAACAAATCTCTCTTTTGGTTGGTTGTTAATAGATCAGGCTATCATCAACGAGATTCCACTGTTATAATACTTTCCGTAACACTACGGTTCTAATTATATTAAATTTATTATTATATAGTGCTTTGCATAAGGTTATTTATATCCTGAATCAGTAGTTATGGTTTCATTCTTTTGTGGTCAGTTACATAACAAAACAGTTTATTCTATGAATATCAAAGAAGCTCTAAAACGAATATCTGTATTAACAAAGCCTACACCTTATAACGAGAAAATGTTTTATATACGAATGTAATTTTAGCTATTTAATTAGCCAAAACTAAGTGCTTAAAACGAAATTACTAGTGCTAACTTTCACCCAAGAGTAAGTTAATTTAGCAGTACAGTATTGGAGATCAATACGGAATTTTTACCGTTTATGAAAGATCACTCCAAAATGCTGATCTACGTCGACAAAAATCTAAAACAATGTAGTAGTCGTTTTTGTTTATCACGTTGCTAATTTAGAAACAAATTTAGATCAGTAACTTTACCAAAACTTGTGTTTCACTTGATCATTTTACTATCTCAAGGAATATTTCACTGGGAAAAAAATCATAACAGTAAATGCAACGTTTGCTAAGATTCTTCAATTAAACAAAAGGGAAATATAAATGAACTTGTGGGAAAACAGTGCTACTGTATTTATTACACAGGCGTGCGAATTTAAACTTCATAAAAGTTGTTTTGGTTTTAATAACGGATTTTCTATAATTCAGCTACTCACATTTCGAAAATATTTTTTTTCTACCACGTGAGGATTTTTTACAAATCGGAAAGAAAAAACTCTTACTTAGATC
>NW_013665634.1:1018394-1046389 GCF_000517525.1 Limulus polyphemus | reverse complement strand
GTTTTAATAACGGATTTTCTATAATTCAGCTACTCACATTTCGAAAATATTTTTTTTTCTACCACGTGAGGATTTTTTACAAATCGGAAAGAAAAAACTCTTACTTAGATCAAATTATTATTTCATTTACCACAATGAACATTTTTTATTATTATCTTTGTTAACAAAATACAAACAAACTGAAGAAAAAGGAAGAACATTGATGTCAAACGAATATGCGTCCTCATTCATCCTGATTTTTTTGTGAAATCTACGTCTTTTATTCTCAAAACTACGTGTTCTTTTATGTATGATGATTTGTAAATAATATATACGTGATGGAGAAAAATGGATATTTTCGGATTCAGCGTACAGGAGTAACTGTAGAACATGTAAAATTTTCAAGACAATAAAACCATCGCAGGCCTGTGTAATCAAATGTATGTTTTTAATAATGAATATATTTTAGTCTCTAATCTAAGATACATTTTTCGAAACTCATTCTTCTTCATGTCACATGATAAAAATAGTGTTATGTAATAGTTTACTTTAGAGTTTTAAATGAGATAATCTAGAAAAAAAAACATGCGGCTCTATGTTTTCAGCAATGTAGAACGCGCACTACTGGGAGTTTGTGAGTGAGTTTTTTTTTGTTTTTTTTGCATGTGGTAATAAATTTCTTTTTATAATGTTGTATCTTCAGGGAAATAAACAGAAATAGACTAAAGCAGCTTCCTGAAGCCCTACACAGTCTTCCACACCTACAAGAACTGTAAGTATAGTTGTAATTCATAACAGATTTAACGTTACATAACCTAACGCTCAAAACTAACACGTCACACTTAAAAAGTTAATTTGTGAATATGTTGATAAACTAGCCTAAACCGTTAATGGTATTCTATAGAATACATTTCATCAGGTTACCGCTGATATGGAGCGGGTATTATCAGCAATTAGGAAGCATAAAATATTTCTAGAAATATTTGAATAGATTTCAAGAAATCTTCACCACGAGTAGATGATTCTTTTCTAAACTGAGTTTTTTAACAAATTTGTTTTATCTCTTTCCAGGACATTTGCTGATAACCAAATCACCCACATCTCTGCAAATGCCTTTCAGAACAACCCACAACTAACACTGTTGGAAATGGGTCATAACCCTATTGTAGATGTAGGAAGACGAACTTTTACCAACCTCCCGGATCTAAAAGAGTTGTAAGACCAGCAGAGCTTTTTTTATATATTGTGCATATATATATATATATATGTTAATTTCCTAACGTTTCAGATATACACCTTCATCAACGGTTAAAAGAGCTATAAGACCGGCAAAGGTTTTTTATATATTGTGCATATATATATATATATATATATATATATATTAATTCCCAACGTTTCAGATCTACACCTTCATCAACGGTTAAAAGAGCTATAAGACCGGCAAAGGTTTTTTATATATTGTGCATATATATATATATATATATATATATATATTAATTCCCAACGTTTCAGATCTACACCTTCATCAACAGTTACAGCTGCTGGCATTAATCAGACCTTACAACTAGTAAATCTTGATGAAAGTGTAAAACCATCAAGAAATAGATACCATCAGTATTTGTTTTCTTATCTGAAGATTAAGGGCGTTTGTTTCCAAAGTGTCGAAAATAATCCAGTTCACATTACGTATTCTGAAAGGAAAAAGCATTAGCTTGTAGATCTTGTATTATAAATATCATATTCAACACATTTAACTCAGTAAGATGTCCATACGATCTGTGTATATATTTAGACAAGAATAAATAATAACGACACGTCGACATGCAATTTTATTTAAAAACAATGATAATAAAGCTGCACAGTGGGCCATCTGTACTATGCCCACCACGAGGATCGACCCCGGTTTTTAGTGTTATAAGCCTTCAGACGTACCACTGAGTCACTGTATGGGGGGCGTAAAAGACCAAAAACAAAACGGAAAAACGATTGATAACCTTGCAGATATTTTGTCAAATCATATTTTTGATTTTTTAATTTGATTTCTAATTCTTAAATAAATGAATATTTTTTTCTGATTTACGCGTCTACTCTGCAATAACAGTGGTTTATAATAGTGGCATTATTACAGGAAAGCTGATCAATTTGGTCAAAGAGGAATTCTGTAACCTTACGTAATAATTATTGTTTATGTAAAACATGCATTTAGTAATAGCCACCCATTAAAATTTCCATCTATTCAGGTATAACACGCCTCTTGCACATTAGTGTATTACTTTGAGAGTTACCACGCAACTAGTTGAGTTAACCACTTAACAACTTATGATTTGTCTACGTTTTAACAATGATTATGGTGACACAATCCAAATTCTCGTCTTCTATAGATATATACACCTTGATATTTGGACATATTAAATATCATATTCTCTCTCTCACACACACACACACACGCATTTTGAGTCAAAACTTAAGCCATTTTCAAAAACGAAATGCTCTACATGTATTACGATAAAGATGTCTCCAATCTGGAAGTTAATAAAAAAACAAATTTCATGGTAAATAATTTTTTATCTGTGTCGGGCGTACCCTAGTTGTTAGTGGTCTGGATTGTATTTTCCCATTGTTGCAAAAATGTGTTCTGGGTTTTGGGTTCGTGGGCTCTTTATAAGAGTGACGTTCAAGTTCTACTATTCAACCCAAGAGTATCCCAAGTCAGAGTTAGCAGTGGGTGCTGTTAAGTAGCTTTCTCCACCTATAGTTTATCGTTACAAAATGAGAGACGCCCATGTGCAGATAACGAAGATCCCAAATAAACACATATTTTCTTATCTACACGCAGAGTAAGCTTTTTTACCATATATACTTTTAATATTATTTATATAACTTCCAAATGTTTTTGGAGTAACATTTCAAAGATACAAATTCAGAGATGATCAATCTGTATTTATACTGAAATTTAATATTAAAAAGTCGTTTTTAAACTAGTTAATTGACTTCTGTTTTCTGAACTTTTCAGGGTTCTCGGAGAAGCTCAACATCTGAAGGAATTCCCGGATCTAACTGGCACAGGTGCATTGGAACATCTTCGTTTGGATAGAGGCTTACTGGAAAAAGTACCTCCCAGATTTTGCACACAGATTCCACTGTTGAAAAGCTTGTAAGAAATAGTTTTTTAAGAATAATTGATATTTTTGATACTTGTATAATGATTATTGAACATTTCGAGGGATTCTGTGTGATCAAATTCGTTTTTGAATTTTTTTCTGAATGTTATTACTTTTATATCCCACACATATGTACTGTTCTAGCGTTATCTCACACACATGTGCACTGGTCTAGCGTTATACACTACGCATTTGTACTTCTCAAGCGTTATATCCCACTCAGGCGTACTGATCGAGCGTTATATCCCACTGACGTGCACTGCTCCAGCGTTATATCCCACTCATGCCTACTGCTCCATTGTTATATTCCACTCATATGCACTCCACCAGCGTTATATCCCACTCATGTCCACTGCCCATTGCTATATCCCACTCATGTGCACTCCTCCAGCGTTATATCCCACTCATGCTCTATTGTTATATCCCACTCATGTGCACTCCTCCAGCATTATATCCCACTCATGCCCACTGCTCCATTGTTATATCCCACTCATGTGCACTCCTCCAGCGTTATATCTAACACATGCCCACTGCTCCAGCGAGAATGTGACCAATGTTAAACTTCTTCAAATGAATATAATATACCACTCACGTGCACTGCTCAAGTGTTATATCCCACACATGCAATCCTCCAGCGTTATACCCCACTCACGTGTACTGCACCAGCATTATACCTCACTCATACCCACTGCTCCAGCGAGAATGTGACCAATGTTAAACTTCTTCAAATGAAGATAATATACCACTCACGTGCATTGCTCCAGCGAAAATGTGACCAATGTTAAACGTTTTAAAATAAACAATCACTAAGGTTGTAACTTTTTTACTCGTCCATCAAACTTTTATCATTATGGCAAAATATTTTAAGATTTAATGCTTAGTGCAAAATTTTGATTACTTGGATATAACTTTTGTACAGGAATATTTTCCAAAGTAATTAGAAGTAAAAGCTGGCATTGGACTATTTTACATTTGTAACTTATATTAGGTATGTTTTGGTTGAATAAGTCGACTCATTTGTAACATGATTTTCTAATATTAAGTTACTTAACAAAAAGTTATCCATTCTATATCACAATATCTTACAGTAGAAGAGGAATTCGAAACCGTTGTTTTGTTTTTCTTCGGGATTATTCTGGGTCCAACCACACATGATGTAAACATTAATATAATGGAACGTAATTAGCCTGAACACATGTCTTTTCGAATAACTGTCTTTACGATTTTTGATTTGAAGAAGAATAAGTTTCAAGTGTTTTTGATTTGAAGAAGAATAAGTTTCAGCAACATTGCTTATTTTCACAGGAGTCTTAAATCCAATCGACTTTCAAGCCTTCCTGAGGTTGTAAACTGTACGAAACTACGACTCATGTAAGACATTTCATATGTTTTCAAACTTTTATTTTTTTATATACAAGATTATCGAAAAGTTATTGCTGAAAATATCGTTCAAGTCGAGGCTATCCAAATGATGAAACAATGCATTATAATCTTTATAAGTAAAAAATCTAAGAAAATTGTATTTAATTAGCTATACTGATAGCCAGGTTGATTTTTTTGTTTTTGTCTAACAACTTAGCTTGCTTTAATCAGAATCTAAAATTAATTAATAACTGTTCAATTTTAACGCCCAAAGCTCGAAAATTAATTATCACAGAATTAGAATATTTGACAGATTAACTAATGAAACGATAAGATAACCGACTCCAGTGCCAAAATTAATTACCATAAGGAAAATTGTTCTGTATGACGACTATTCATTGCACTGTTGCTTGTATTCGTGAGAGAACATGACGACTACCCATTTCCAACAGTCGTGCTTCATGTCTGATACTATATTTCATGTCTGTCAAGGCATCGGGCCCGTCATGATATACCTAATGTAAACAACAACAACACAAACCGACGGGAACGAGACATTAGAGATCGTGCTAGTCTTGTGTGCGGAAAATGTACGATGATCACTCGTTTTTTTGAAAGCATCCTGTCCCAGCAACGTCCTGGCAGCCCATATAATCTGGAGTACACTAGCAACGTCTTGACAGCCCCTATAATCTAGAGTCCACTAGCAACGTCTTGATAGCCCTATAATCTGGAGTCCACTAGCAACGTCTTGGCACCCCCTATAATCTGGAGTCCACTAGCAACGTCTTGACAGCCCCTATAATCCGGAGTCCACCAGCAATGTCTTGACAGCCCCTGTAATGTGAAGTCCACTAGCAACGTCTTGACAGCCCCTATAATCCGGAGTCCTCCAGCAATGTCTTGACAGCCCCTTTAATGTGGAGTCCACCAGCAATATTTTGACAGTTCATGCAATATGGAGTCGACCAGCAACGTTTTGACAGTCTGTGCAGTGTGGAGCCAACCAGCAACGTCTTGACAGCCTCTGTAATGTGGAGTCGACCATCAACGTCCTAATTAACAGCCCCTGTAATATGGAGACTACCAGCAATGTCTCGATAGCCCCCTGTAATGTGGTGTCCACCAGCAACGTCTTAACAGCCCCTGTAATCTGGTGTTGACCAGCAACGTTTTGATAGTCCGTGTAATGTGGAGTCGACCAACAACGTTTTGACAGTCCGTGTAATGTGGAGTCATCCAGTAACGTTTCGACAATCCGTATAATGACAATGTGTTCCAACATGGATTGGCAGCATTCATCTTTAACTCTCTTTATGGAAAATCATATTTGTGTACTCCTCATAAACGTGTGTATTAATGGATGTTATACCCGAATAAATGGAAATTTTAGTATGCGACTATTATTAAATGCATGTTTCACATAAACTTGTGTTAACACTCATATATTTTAACCTTTTTATCATGCATTGCTCTCTCTTCAAATGATAGTTTAGCTGGAGATGGAGTTTTACCTGTTCATAAGATTTAGTTAGCTATGTATTGGTTATTACTAGGCTCAAGTTTGCCGGTGGGTCAGCAGTAGGTTTATGGACTTATAGCACTAAAATCCGGAGTTAGAAAAGTTAGTAAGTGGGACAAACTATCAGCAGACTTGAAATTAGGGAAACTATTTTGTAGTTTTGACACGTTCATGCTTTCAATAGCACATTGTCAACGTGAGACTGAAAATAACGCATGAATGTGTAAAAATTAGTTTCTCTATTTTCCAGTCTACTGTTCTTTTTATTGTGGGTTTTCACTAACGTGTTGATTGTGAGTGTCCGATGTGTTCAGCAATTTCCTTTAAAACCAACCACTGTTTACCTGATTTATGCCACAACTACAACTAGTGTTATAGAGCGATTATATCAAAAGCTGAATCATCAATAGATTCTGTTTGTCCAACTATTTTTTATTACACTTGGAATAAGCAGAATAAGTAATGCTTTACAGGAGATATTTTAACGCTACTCCAATATTGTTACTAGTGTTGTAGTAATGCTTTACAGGAGATATTTTAATGCTACTCCAATGTTGTTACTAGTGTTGTAGTAATGCTTTACAGGAGATATTTTAACGCTACTCCAACGTTGTTATTAGTACTGTAGTAATGCTTTACAGGAGATATTTTAACGCTACTCCAATGTTATTATTAGTACTGTAGTAATGCTTTACAGGAGATATTTTAACGCTTCTCCAATGTTGTTATTAGTACTGTAGTAATGCTTTACAGGAGATATTTTAACGCTACTCCAATATTGTTATTAGTGCTGTAGTAATGCTTTACAGGAGATATTTTAACGCTACTCCAATATTGTTATTAGTGCTGTAGTAATGCTTTACAGGAAATATTTTAACGCACAAAGATTAGCTACCAGGAGCCATTTCTAAAAGCAGAGTGAATGTGATGCTTGTTTTAGACGGTTCGAGGTAGACAATTATCACGATCACCGTTCCTGATTTATAGTATTAAAACTGTTTTTCACGTCGGCTCATTACCTCATCAATCAAATATTATAGCATGCTAATGATTAGAACACGCCAAGTAACTCTGTATATAAAAGTCAATAAAAAATCATATGTAGTGGAAGTTTATGAAAATTCTGAAATTGCGTTATTATTCTTTTCCACCGCCTTTATGAATAACTGGAAGAAGAGTTTCTTTAACAGATATTTTGCTGGCTCTTAGAAAACAATATTAAGCTCAGTTCGAGGTTTCTTTCAAATGATTTATTTTCGAGATCAAATTTTCTATACATTTTTAAGTGTCAGGTTAACACTCAACTTACAGAAACAGGTTTTAAGTTAACTTTCAGTTCATATATTCATCAATTAAACAGGATACATATTTAATTAATTATCTGCTAGTCTTCGCTAAACTTAGCAAAAAATGAATACACGAAGAACATACTAGTATGACAGCTTTTACACGTGACGTATCTCTTAGGCTTAACACCACATAGTCAGTATCACAACTGATGAACCTACGAAATAAAAATATTTTTTATGTTTTAGAGATTTGAGCTACAACCGTATTGAATACCTGGGAGAATTTTCATTCAGAAGTCAGAAGGATTTAATCGATCTCTTTCTTGGTAATAACTTTATCGAGCGCATCTTTCAGAATACATTTGTTGGATTGACAAGTCTTCAAGTATTGTAAGTATAAGAAAATCTTATATTTCTTATTAAGTTCTAGGGTTAAAGTTTTTTGTGTGTGTTTATTTACTTCAGCAAAAACTGTGATATACAACATATATCAGTTTACTTTGATACATTAAAACTGATACTAAATTATCAAATGATCTAATAATAGAAACTAACAACAGGAGCTGATTATATTTTTTATAAAACATCATTTATTTATATAGAGTGACACAAAAGTTTGAACTGATTATATTTTATATAAAATATCATTTATTTGTATAGAGTGACAAAAAGTTAGAGCTGATTATATTTTATATAAAACACAATTTATTTGTATAGAGTGACACAAAAGTTAGAGCTGATTATATTTTTATAAAACATCATTTAGTTGTATAGAGTGACACAAAAGTTTGAACTGATTATATTTTATATAAAACATCATTTATTTGTATAGAGTGACACAAAAGTTAGAGCTGACTGTATTTTTTATAAAACTACTTATTTATATAGAGTGACACAAAAGTTAGAGCTGATTATATTTTTTATAAAACCACTTATTTATATAGAGTGACACAAAAGTTGGAGCTGATTATATTTTTTATAAAACCACTTAATTATATAGAGTGACACAAAAGTTAGAGCTGATTATATTTTTCATAAAACATCACTTATTTATATAGAGTGACACAAAAGCTAGAACTGATTATATATGTTTATAAAACATCATTTATTTGTGTAGAGTGACACAAGATAGAGCTGATTATATTTTTTATAAAACATCACTTATTTATATATAGAGTGACACAAAAGCTAGAACTGATTATATATGTTTATAAAACATCATTTATTTGTATAGAGTGACACAAAAGCTAGAACTGATTATATATGTTTATAAAACATCATTTATTTGTATAGAGTGACACAAAAGTTAGTTTCCCCACTCTCTTTTGTATAGATAACATTTGATATATAACATCAAAAGTTAAAGGTCGTTGTTTGTCAATATTGGCCTAAAATCAATATATTCTATGACCATTCTTGTGCATAGATTTCATAATGTAAGTAGCACCATTCAACGTTTAAAAATGCACAATAATGTTCATTGAATGGTCTTACACGTTGAATGGTGTTACATATTTTATGGGCCTAACATGGTTTGAACCACCATGTATGTGAACTAATGCATTTCTTCAAATTGAAAAAAAAAGGAGAAAGTTTTGAACACGACATGAAAACATTACACTTGAATGCAATCTTGAAATGATACTTACACGTTTCTCATCCCCTGATATGAGATTTTATTACTGTTCTGCTCATGCTAATGGCTTTAGAACGACAGAACCCTATTTTGTCTACAGGTTTAATAATTTCCTGATTTGCTGTTATGATTATTGCTTTAAGTAGGTTTATTGTTTTCGTACAAAGGCGTGACAGTCCTTACTCTGCCAGTTTTATTTATGCTCTTCTTGTTTCCAAAGTTTGAATAGCTCTGGCAATTTCGTCAACCGTAAGCATGGCTCTTAGAAATCGCCATTACATGGACTCAGTTATAGACTTCATGACAGCAATTGGTGTGAAAATCGCCATTACATGGACTCAGTTATAAACTTCAGGACAGCAATTGGTGTAATTATCAGAGACTGAATAGTCAGAAGCATACTTTACAAGTTCGGCTTAGAGTTGAGATGTATTGCTTCACTAGTATTTGCAACAATATCGGTGCGTTCCTGGACTATTTATAAATGCGTTAGTGATTCACATCTCCACATCTAATGATGAATAGTCAACGATGAACGCTTTTCTTAGTAAAACATCATTAAATATGGCCTTTCCCGTGGCGGCCTGGTTTTGGTGTGAGTAAGCATCATTATGAAGAGGCTTACAGATTTGATTGTGCTTCTGAGAGGGTGGATTTATTGCCTGACGAGTTGTTAACGTGATATTGGGTGATATATTAAAGAATTCTATCAGACTAGATTTTGATCTGATGCACGAAAAATGTTGGTGTCATGCTGCCAAAATTGGATGAACTACTTTGAACAAAATATGAGAAAGGTTATATATTTATCAAAGAGAAATCGTGATCCTAATCTTGGACGCTATGTACGTCAACTTTTTTTTTAACTTATTAGGTGTTGTCAGAGAGTTTGGCATAACGTCGATTTAGAAATTGGCTTGAATGGTCGGAAACATAACTTTGACTCTTCTGAATCTGAAGATACCAATGAAACTGATTTAGTAATTATATTCATTAAGTGAATGTCCTTATAAAATACTTTGAATTCCATCTTTGCACATTTGTTTGAATACTAATTTAATTATAGAATTTTGTCCTATTAATTGCTTAGAATAGTATACTGTTTTGTGTCATTTTTAAAGCATTAATAAGGTAATATGGAATGTAATTGATACAAATTGAATATTTGGATGAAATTTTAGTGGGTTAATTATTATGATTTTCTTCTTTTTTTCTCCTTGGGAAAATCTTTAATGTGATGATGAAGAACTGTTTAGCCTAACTTATTCATACATTTACGAGTTTATAATATATTTTCTGAGTCTGTATGATTTATATATATATATATTTCCTGATCTGCCAAATCAGTTTGTTTTCAATAGAACCTGTTTATCCTAACTTATTCATACATTCACCAGTTTATGTTTTCTGAGTCTGTATGATTTATATATTTCCTGACCTGCCAAATCAGTTTGGTTTTAATACTAATTAAAAACAATAAACTTTTCTTCGAAACGTAGAATTATATGTATTATTAAAAATATCAACTGTTTGTTTTAGAGATTTGAAGGACAACCGCATAATACACATTGATTATGATGCTTTTGTGCCAGTGGCTGAGCTGCGGGATTTGTAAGTTGATTTTTCCAGAAAGAAAATTTATTCTTAAGTGGAAGAAAATGAAGTAAATTTGTTTGTTTGTTAGCATCAAGTTTTCTAGGTAAAAACCATTGTAGTTTTCAACATTAAGCTTAACATTAAGGACTCCAGTGACTTCGCGAACCTCGAAGATTAAATAAAATAAAGATTGTTAAACTACCTGATCAATAATATTATCACGTAATGAAGAGCGTTAAAGTATCTGATCAATGAGATTATCAAGTAATAAAGAGAGTTAAATTACTTGATCAATGATATTATCACGTAATGAAGAGCGTTAAAGTATCTGATCAATGAGATTATCACCTAATAAAGAGAGTTAAATTACTTGATCAATGAGATTATCACGTAATAAAGAGAGTTAAATTACTTGATCAATGACATTATCACGTAATAAAGAGCGTTAAACTACCTGATCAATGACGTTATGACGTAATAAAGAGCGTTAAATTACCTGATCAATGATATTATCACGTAATAAAGAGCGTTAAACTACCTGATCAATGATATTATCACATACATTTACCGAATATTTTTGTCCTTATATTACTGTTTCTGAGATACACTCAAAAACCAAATTAATGGAGTTAATTTTTCGTTTACAGTAACTCGCATCCAATTACATATTATAGTCACTGTTACCTGTTATAGTTACTCTAACGTTATACCTTTGTTCCACATTAGGTTTAGTACAACAATGATGAGCCTAGATTGTACATCTTGTATTTGAAGTATTTTTCTATCTCTGACTATTTTTACCTTACTAAATATTTTTTGCGGGTTTTCATAGCTGAATTATTAAATTTATTTCAAAATTTGCTAATTTTTACATGGACATATGAAAAAATGTTTCTAAACTAATACGTCTTCAGGTCACTCTGACAAAACTGTACTTTTCAGGAGGATCAGTTAGTTTATTAACCTGAGTAACTCTGAGGTTCGATACCTTAAGTTTGTGGCTTACTAGTTTACAATGGTTTACAACTCACTTCTGATCTAGTATAAATAAACGAATGCACCCTGTATTGAACTCAGAATTATAGCCATAAACAAACGCACCCTATAATTAAGTCAGAATTGATTTAGAAATGTACTTAAAGCCTTCCCATTTTCAATTCGGTTTTTAGTTCTTTTATCACTTGATAACCTCACGTCAATTCAGTTTCACTTTTTCTACCTAAGATATGCAAAGTGTCAATAATTAAAGCAATTCCTTTTCAAAGTAAAGAAATATCTCTTCTACTGAAATGTTTGTTTGTTTGTTTGTAGGTAAGCATAAAGCTACACAATGGGCTATCTGTGCCCTGCCCACCACGGATATCAACACCTGGTTTCTAGCGTTGTAAGTCCGCAGACATGCTGCTGTGCCTCTAGGGATCACTCGATTGAAAAGATTTTTGCTTGAAAATATTATGTCTTCATTAAAGTTTTAAACACCTTAAGCTTTTCTTGAAACATGTTTGTATGAATATTACAATGATCCATAAAACATGTTTCAAAAGCAGGAATGTGTTACAATAAGAAATTTTTATGTAAATAGTGAGATCTATAAAAAAACGAGAATTGCGAATTGTGTTATTTTCACAAATATTTTTATAAAGTAATGCCAATGATCGTACCTAAACACGTATATTATCTTATAAACATAATGTTTCCTCATTTTCAAATACCTTATTTGATAATCATTAAAATAACATATATAAGTTTTGAATTTCCATATTTGTAAACTTATTTATTTACAGATTAATCAGTTTATTTCCGTCAAAATATAAGTTTGCTTTTTTTCTGTACATAAGATGTTTACTTTGAGTTGAAGGATAAGATGATTCCAGAAGCTGTGTATACACTGAGAACGAGTTTTAATATAGACCCTATACTTATATATATTTGTTATATTCCAATGATTACTAAATGGAATGAAAAGCAACTCTTTCAATATTTCTAAAAATCCCCCCCCCCCAATGGCTCAGCGGTATGTCTGTGGACTTACAACGCTAAAAACAACGGGTTTCGATAGTCGTGGTGGGCACAGCACAGATAGCCCATTTTGTAGTTTTGTCCTTAACAACAACGGTTGTACAGGTATGTTTTTGAATAAGTTTTTGTTATTAATACAGAGTAAGGAAGAGCAAGTTTATTTGTAAAAATTGTAGAATTCATTTTTTTTTTCATTTAATATCATAAATCTGAGTTATTTTTTATGTAAACCATATAAAAGACACAATTAAAGAATATTTGAATATGATTATTTTTTTTGTTAGTCTTTCCTTGTATAGAGTTATTTGATTTGTGGTTATAACTTTGCTTTTTATGATAAAGAATCGTAATTTGGGATAGCTACAAGTACCAGGCTTTCAAACATCTTCATTGTGTCTCTACGTATAAAAAATATGTTTTTTCAATGTGTATGTGTTTTACAGATTAACATTACATTACCCATTTAAGACTTTTAGAATCACTGTTGTGGGATCTTTTTCAGTTTGATCGGGTAAATGTTTTTTTTTTTTTTTTTTTTTTTTTTTTTTTTAGAAATCTTGGAAACAACCACTTCCTTAATCTTCCAACCAAAGGTTTACAAAATTTACGTCAACTTAAAACTTTCAACAATCCTAACCTGAAGGACTTTCCTCCTCCCGATTCATTCCCTCGGATCCATACTTTAGCTCTGTCGTATTCCTATCATTGCTGCGCTTTCTTAAATATTCTTCCAAAGTCCACTCCAGTTCCTGCCTCTCTGCAAGAGACTATAGTGTGGCTTTCCGAGGACGAAGTAGATATGAGTATATGGAATATCAATATTACAAACGTTTGGCCGGACTACGGTAGGGTTTCACTATATTGTTTAATCAATAATCTTATTGTTTTTCAGAATTTGTAATGGTTGCTGGATAGATTGAGACATTTTGGCAATAACGTTAGGAAAAAAACGACCTTTATTATTCAGATCATAATTTAAAAAACCGTATTTTAGCTGAAGTTTTGCCATTGCGGCTTCATCAGGGTTAGCAGTACAAAAACTGTACAATTTGATTGTTTTATTAAGCCCATGAAAACCGAACACAAGTTTGACGATCTAATGAGATTAACTTCGGACTTACAAGCTAGAAACTGGGTTTAGATATCCGTGGTGGACAGAGCACAGATAGCCCTTTGTGTAGCTTTTGTGTTTAACTACAAAGAAACCAACAAGCTACAGTACAAATATTACTGTAAACTGGAAACCAATCATATGAACAGAACTGCAAAATAGTGATGCATTTCTGCTCCTTAAAAAAACCACAAAATAATATATATTAATACGCATTTTACTCTTTATTAAATCACCAAAACTATTAAACAGTAAAACATTTTTTTTTTACATTTTAATATAGTAAATAATATTATTACCAAATGTGATCCCTGTTTAAGTTTAATTCAAGAAGCTGAATTATGAAACGGTGATACAGAAAATTTGTCGTCACGTAAAATAAATGTGAGGGAAGCGAAAAACTTGAAACGTTCGAATGAAATCTTACTGACACATAAGATTTTGGAAGAAGTCAGGAAAATACTTAGATATTATTCGAAAATAATTCTTAATTAATGAACATTCATGAACAACAATTATTAAAATATTTTAACTGATTAAAAACAACATTATGATTCAATTCGTAACATTCAATTTAAATTTTAGAGTTTGTAACTTTCCAGAATTTTATGAAAACCATGATATTAAATCGACATAAAAAAACAAGAATGAATTTTTTTACAGCAAACTTTTCGTCTAAATTTGGCGAATTTGCTGATGTTCTGTGGAAATCAAGAGGTTCTGATTACATTGTCCCTGACAACATAGATACATACGCCGAAGAATACTTTGAAGATTACAAGTCAGGGTACAATAATGAAGAGACTCTGCTTTCTGCCTACCCAGTCAAGTGTATACCTAAACCAGGTGTGTGTAAAGCATTTATTTTACTTTCGAAATGCTGCTACGAGTATTGTTACTACAACGAGTGCATTACTAGTATTAATACCATAATTAAAATTACTTTTCAGCCACAGTTATATTTGTTATCTTTCCAGCTATACGATTATGGTATTACTATTATTTTCATCTTTACATAAGTTCTATACAAGCATAATGTTTTCTCTGCCACTAATATATTTATAGTAGCAAGGCTTTCATAAACTTTGTATCATTAAAACTATTAAATTTTCGGTACTGTCTTCTACTTCTACAATCAATAACTATCATCATTGTTATGACCTTTATATCTACAATACAACTAAATTACGCTGACAGTGTCAACATTACAACAAACACTAACAATACAGTGACAATATTATTTGTAGTAATGGTAGATACACTAATTTTTACTTGATAATATAAAGTCATAATATTTGGAAACGACAACAGTGTTTCAATCTGTGATGAAAGCAGTAATTCCAATACTGTGTCTTTACCATAAGTGCGGACATTATTGTCGTCATTCTATTATGACTTTTTACTATGAATAGTATTATGAAATCAGAATTTCTGTCCCTGTCATAACTACAAACATTTTATTTTCTACTACTATCACTAATACTATGTAGTTTTTAATACCTCCAATATATCCTGCTATTTCTTCTCCAAGCCCAAGTGTTATTATTGTTACTACCGGTATTTGAAGTGAATTTGTAATCACACAAACATGATATCACCAAATATTTCAAAATGCATACTTTTTAAATCGATAAATTTCTGCACTCAGTACATCGAGATATATATATATATATACTGTAATGCGAAATTGTTATATTATTTGAGTACATTATATAATAATGTGCTTTAATATTCAATGTAGTTTGAGTACTTAAAATGTGTATTACTAGCTGAAGCCAGTGAGATAGCCCTTAACAGTTGGGGTTCATTTCCAAGGGCGGGGGTTGGCCTTATTGTAGAGGTCTGGAGTTCGGAGCTGGTGAACCGGGCTCGAATCTGTGCGATACCACAAAATATCTAGTCCCTCATTTTACCGTCACTTTAAGCTGCGGGTGCGTTGTAAGAGCGACAGTCAAGTCCTTAGCATGGATGGTAGGATGCTGCTGCTGACTGGCTGTCTTCCCTATGGTAGTAGCTCAAAATTAAGGACAGCAGCAGAAAACTTTAGTATCTTTGCCATAAACACAATTACTTGATTTTAATGCCCAAGAAACATATTTCGGTAAATGTTAGTCACCACAAGAAAGACTTTCCGAAAGTGCTCTTATTATCGTAGTTGTTTATACGACTTTATTTATACACATTTAAAAAAATATTTTTCCTATGTTTACTGAATAAGTAATTCATCTTGTCAAATATTCTGTAGCAACATGACTTGAAATAACTATTATTAAAATAGAAGTTACTGTTTCTATCCTCTCACATACTTAATATTAAAAATCACTCTCCAAGTCCATCTCCTCACAAACAAGTGCCCCACTCCCCAGTGGCTCAGCGGTAAGTCTAAGGGCTAACGATACTCAAATTCGAGTTTCGATACCTCTGATAAAGACAACACAGATAGCCCATTGTGCAGCTTTGCGCTTAACAACAAACAAACACAAACAAGTAAAACTGGTTTTTAGGTTTGTTTTGAATTTCGCGCAAAGCTACATGAGGGTTATTTGCGCTAGTTGTCCCTAATTTAGCAGTGATAGACTAAAGGGAAGGCAGCTAGTCAATATCACCTACCGCCAACTCTTGGGCTACTCTTTTACCAACGAATAGTGGGATTGACCGTCACATTATAACACCCCCACGGCTGAAAGGGTGAGCATGTTCGGTGACAGGGATTCCAACCCGCGACCCTCAGATTGCGAGTCGAAAGCCTTAACTACCAGGCCATATCAGGCCTCACTGGTGTTCATAAATAGCAAAATTAAATAGCGATTTTAAAACCTGTCAGAATCCAAGCAATCACAGTGTTTTCTCTTGTGGGTGATTCGTAGGTCCCTTTATGCCTTGCAAGGACCTCTTTGATTGGTGGACACTACGATGTGGAGTCTGGATTGTTTTCCTGCTTGCTATGTTGGGAAACGGCGTCGTTGTCATTGTTCTTCTTTTTGGCCGTAGCAAAATGGATGTTCCCAGATTTTTGGTTTGCAACCTGGCAGTAGCAGATTTTTTCATGGGCGTTTACCTTGGAATGCTGGCAGTTGTGGATGCTTCAACTCTCGGAGAGTTCCGTGTGAGTACACTGATGCTGCCTGAACAGAAAGGGAGAGAAGGAGACTTCATTTTAAAAATTATATGTTCACAACCTGATTTCATCAATATAATATCATTATTAGTAATATATCACATAAAGAAGACCAGTTTAGTATTATTAAAGTAAAAATTTCAATTCCTAATAAAGAAATGTGGTTTTAGTAATATATCACATAAAGAAGACCAGTTTAGTAATATTAAAGTAAAAATTTCAATTCCTAATAAAGAAATGTGGTTTTAGTAAAACTTTTACGTTCTATTTTTTCATTGAGAATTATTAAAATTAGTGTTCGCAGATAATAAATACTAAAACTGTTCTTAAATGCAATAAATAAAAAAACATGGTCTTTATTAGACGATTGCAAAGTAAAATTAAAATACCTTACGAAATTTTTGAGACACTCTAAATGTTAGTGTTTTAGTGTTTGATATATCTAGGCCAATAATTCAAGTCACATTGAAATGTATTTCTATTCTTTTCCTTAAACATATTGTAGTTGTTCCGATGCTTTCAAGGTTTAAAAGAATATTTGCTCCGTGACATCTTTCCTATGTCTATATTTTGTTGTTGTTGTTTTATTGAATTTCGCGCAAAGCTACTCGTGGGCTATCTATCTGCGGTAGCTGTCCCTAATTTAGAAGTGATAGACTAGAAAAAGCGGGTAGTCAACACCGCTCACCGCCAACTTTTAGATAATTATAATCTGATAGTGGAATTGACCTTAACATTATAAGACTCCTACGGCTGAAGGTTGACTACATTCGGTGATGGGATTCGAACCCGTGATCCGCAGATTGCAAGTCAAAGGCCCAAACTACTGTGCCATCGGTATGCCACTTAGCGATTAAAAAACTAAAAAACAAAACTGTTACTTAGAATATAAACAAGGTACTTTATATGTTATGAATTCTAAATTATAAGTAAAAATCATTTTGATTCACTGTTAGTTTTACGAAAACAACAGGGTAGGGCGTGGTAAAGTGGTTAGTGTGAATCCAAAAAATCCTGATTTGCGTCCAGTTGCCACAAAAAAAAGAACTTCGCACTTTGAGTCAATGGATGGTGGATATAAAAAAGTGAAGGACAAATGGCACTATACAGTCAGGCAAAAATAGCTCAAGAGTTAGTGGTTAACGTTGTTGACTACCTGCCTTTCTTTGGTCTGCTCCCCAGTGGCACAGCGGAATGTCTGCAGACTTATACCGCTAGAAACCGGGTTTCGATACCAGTGGTAGGGAGAGCACAGACGGCCCATTTTGTAGCTTTGTGTTTAACTACAAACAAACAAACCCTCTGCTCTATCAATTGAAAATAAAGTTAGGCTATGTGCAGATAATCTTTGTGTAGCTTTGCGTAAAAATTTTAAAACAAAAAACCTCATCTTTTGTTAAAATATATCAACTTATATACATGTATTTTAATTTTTGTGACGTGGTATAAAATTATATAGATAATATGAATCCTATATTAATTCACGTCGTGTGTTTGTGAACTTGTTTGTTTGTCCGCGAATTCCTCCCACAGTTTTGGAACTAGCACGACCTAATTAGCAGGAGGACTCGGAGTGGTCGGAGGGGGAGTGTCCTTATCTATATGGCGCAGCCCCCTATAAAGGGGGCGAAATGCGCCCAGATAGTCACCCAGGGGGTCTACTGTAGATTTGCTCGAATCAGGCATCGAATTTTGTTTTTCCGCCCCGCTTCCCCTCGATAAGGGTGTCATTTTTGAAACTATCTTCAAACTCCTTCTCACAAGCTAGCGGGACTAAACTTGGCACAAGTGCTTAGGCACAACACGTGGGTGTTTCAACATTGTTGTTGTTTTTTTTCTTTAGGGATACAGATGTTCCTTGGGGTAGATATAGAAGTAAATGAGGATAATGGAAAAACTTTATCGGTACATTGGGGCGTCTGTGAATCATGAGGGACCCGTTGGACCTCACAGTGAAGCATGGATATTTCATGCTAATGATAACAAATAAAGCACACAGCAAACCGTTTAGATAAAAAGCGTTCATGTTACCAAACTTAAAGAAGTCAGTTATGCATGTCAAAAGTAATCATTCGTTTTCAATAAATATTTAAAACCAGATACTTTATTTTAATTGCAGGTTTTTGCTATTGCCTGGCAAACATCGGTAGGCTGCCAAATAGCTGGTTTTCTGGGAGTTTTGAGCACTGAACTATCAGTATACACTTTGTCTGTGATCACCCTGGAACGGAACTATGCAATCACTCATGCCATGCACCTGAACAAACGACTTTCTCTTAAACATGCTGGCTACATCATGATCTGCGGATGGATATTTGCTCTGGCCATGGCTTTAATGCCTTTATTTGGGATTAGTGATTACAGAAGATTTGCTGTCTGTCTTCCTTTTGACACTAAGCTAGCAGCCTCTCTGAGTTATGTCGTATTTCTGATCCTTATCAACGGTGTGGCTTTTCTTATCTTGATGGGCTGTTACTTGAGAATGTACTGTGCTATCAGAGGATCCCAAGCTTGGAATTCTAATGATTCGCGAATTGCTAAACGAATGGCTCTTCTCGTCTTTACCGATTTTATCTGTTGGGCTCCGATAGCATTCTTCTCTCTAACAGCTGTCTCTGGACTGAATCTCGTCTCCCTGGAAGAAGCTAAGGTGTTTACTGTATTTGTTCTGCCATTCAACAGCTGTGCCAATCCGTTTCTTTACGCTATTTTCACTAAACAGTTTAAGAAAGACTGTGTGCTGATTTGTAAGAGAATAGAGGAATCACGAGTGACTCGTGGGATTGGCCGATACCGTCACAGTTCCAATTTCTCTAACAGACACACGCCAGCTAACACAAATTCTGCAGTTGAAAAAAAGAGTGCTGGAAATGATCTTCCACCTTGTCGCTGCGCTGTACATAAGGTCAGTGACGGAACTAGGTTATTGGGGAGAAGGAACCGGTGGAAAAGGCTGGCTATGAGATATTTTATGTGTCAGGATCATGTGGATGAATCGGAGACTAATGACTACACATATGCTATAGCGCGGATTCAGAAAAATATTCAACGTGGAGCGAAGCGAGCCTCAAGTATTTCAAGCGAGAACTTCTCTTCTCGTTCAGATAGTTGGAGACAAACAAATATTCCACTACGTTTATTAGAACGAGGAGGGCGCTCTAACGTTCCCCGAAAGTTTTCACAAGATTCTAACATGTCCTGCAGTCGTCAGGATTCTTCTTCTACCTCTACATTCCGAATGTCCCGATCAAGCGTCAGCAGCGACAGCTCAAATCCACGACCGATATTTCCTGGTTTACGAGAATGTCCGAGTCCCGTAGAAACAGGTCAGTTAAGCCGGCCTTTGGGAGGTGTTCGTGAAAAAACAGCCATCATTGGAGATCCGCCATCTCGAGCGATGCGTAGTATGGTGAGTGGTCCTCGTCTTTGCCGCCAAGCTGCAGTAGATGAAACGTGCAGCCAGAAACAAACAGTCATAGGATTCGACGCTAGGAGTATTCAGAAGTCTCCATCATTTTCTTCTTTACGACAAGATGTCTTGTGTCCAAGTTGTTCCAGAAGTCCACCTTTAACCCTCAAGAGTAAGGACCTTGAGGAGAAATTTAACTTTTTTTACAGCAGGTTAGGAGAAACTAGCCACGAAGAGAGCAGCGACATTTCTGTTTATAAAGACGAACAAGTAATAATTTCTAGTTTTCAGTCCATAGGAGATCAAAAGGTAGACTCGTCGAACACCAATGACACATCTGTTCCTGATTCTTCCACCCAAGATGATCAAGACAGTAATGTCACTGTCCATCCACAAATCGCTATTAACCAGAACTCAACAAACGAAACAAACAAGGATGATGAGAGAGATGATATGTGCCAGTGGTTGGAAGAAAACGAAAACTTGCAACAAAGTCAGGGAATGCTCCTCGTAAACAATGACATCGTCCACGATCCTTCGCGCCTCTATGTTAGTGCTGATAACGTATACAATCCCAAATCCCAAAGCATGACCAGTATCAGAATGAACAATAAGTTGAGTCCCAGCCGGAAAGTTGCATCTGACAACTCCTTTAAAAGATTCTCACTCAAAAACCTTCCAGATTTGCTGAGATCTCTGTCTAGTCAAAACACAAAGAAAATCCAAAAACTAAACGTAAGAAGTCATTACCACCTGAGAGCAAGCCTTGCGGGAAACTTGCGATGTTCTAAAAGTGAAATTACAATACATCAACATTTTCCTGACAACTCTACAGAATGGAAACTGTCATCTTCAAAAGAACTTGATCATTTAGCTCAAAGATACGACTCCAGCGCTGATGTATACGATAGTTGCAACAAGATAAAATGTAAATCTACCTTGCAAAAGAGTGTAGCTCCATCGTCAGTTACAAGCTTTACAAGGAGGCCTGATGCACAAAAGAACACTTCTAGACTATTCAACGAGGAATGTCCTCTAGGTGAACCTAAGGGACAAAATGGAAGCTAGAATAGCAGATTGCGCTTCCTACACTGACGAGTGAGTCATATAATACTGTGATAAATGTGAAAAATAGGATATTCCTTGTAAGTTTAAGTTTTACACGTTAATAGTTTCTGTTTTCAAAGTTCTAGTTCATTTGAAAGCTCTATCATGCATATAATTTTAATGAAGCATAAAATTGTTGTTGTCTTGCCGGTAAGTGTATAGTTTTTGTCATTGCTAAAGAAGCTCGCTCGTGTTAAACAAAATCTTCAGTTACACGTAAGAAAATATTTTCAAAACGTTTTCCCTCGTAGTGTTAGCTTAACGTGTATGAGGTTTTTTTTCTTAGACATCCATTTAAGTAATGGGTATTTTTGATTTGGATACGTATTTCAAATTAGAAATACACCAACAAACCGATTTAGTGCTATAAAATGACAAAAAAGAAAAACATGAACAACAATGTGAATAATAAAGTATACTGTTTTATGAGTTTAAAATACTAAGAAAAATTTGAATCACATGGATGGTTTACCTTTTTTCTTGCTATAAATTTGTATAGTAAGAAATACACGCAACTTGTTTTTTCACAAACACACAAAAATATTATATTGTAATTCATTGATCATGGATGTTTAGCTTCAATACATGAAGCCTAAGTATAAAGAAACACTAGTGGTCGATAGCTCAGACGCAAGACGCCTTATGTGGGTTAAAAACAAGGCGATATGTGTTATATGACGAGCTTTAAATTAACTTTTAACAATGATAATTATTGTATCGTGAACGTTTTAACAGCGAACTTAGCAATATTATGAATAAGGGTTAGAGATCTTGAAGTTAACTAGCTAAAGAAACTTATTGTTTGAAGTATATGAAGAAACACGTAAAATCCTTTGTATTTTGTTTTCTTGGCTTTTCTCTAAGTATAATTTGTTATATTTTGTTAATATACATATATGGCCAGATAGTTGGCTGCTATACATGTCCGTCTTATTCTGAATTCTGCTAATTTATAATAAAACAGCTCGATTTAGAAATCGTTGACATAACTAAGAATAATTCCAGATGAATTGTTGTCTTATTTATTATCCAACAATGACTGTTAGTCACTAAGTTTCTTCTTTAACAAGTGCTTTTGTCAAATCTTTTTTTTAAAGGTTTTCTTTTGTCGTTGTTGTTAAAATCTTCGCTTCAGCTTCCCTTTTCTCCTAAGGTAATATTAGGGTTAGATTATGGTATTTATTGATGTATTTTAATGTTCTCTAGAAGAAATAAGAAAAAGTTATTTCTCTCTACATTGTCGAAACTGTGTCAGGAATTGTTTGTTATTTGTTGTGCAAGAGGCTATCTTTACTTGTGTTTGTATTATATGTATACGAAGTACATTTATTAGAAAGTTCTCCTTTCTAAACGCAAAAGATCTAACAGCACCAACTACAAGATAGTGAAGAAAGTGTACGATACTCTGATGTATTGTAAGGACTTTCTAAAGACTATACAGGAAGGTCTTTACGCAAAAGATTCAACACATTTCCAATAAAAAATCAACCTATTTTATTTAAAGTAAATGGAGTCGAAATTACTTAAGTATGCTTTCAGCCTGTTGGATTTAAAACAAGCATAAAACACTACAACGAGCCGCTACGATAGTTCTTACAACTTCATTCTTAAACAGTAATAAAGAACGGAATATCAGTTTATTATTGGCTGTTGCCTCCAGAATCGCAGATATTAGATTTATTATTTACAAGTTGACCAAATTCCTCATAGTTTTTCAATAATCACAAATTTCGCCGATATTTCAACAAACTTTATTTGTTTTAGGCCAACAAAACATTTTGTTCTATTTCAAAACTAACCAAGCTCTGCACGGAATCTGTCACAAAACCAAATGTCTTACTTAGTTCTATGGTTATTTAAACCAAAAGATGTAAAACGAACATTACGATTTTCTAAATTTAATATCAGTACCCCAGTGATAATTCAAGCAAGTTTTCAGGTTATAAGTTGTTTTCAAAGTTACATACCTGCATTTCGTGTGCTCACACGAAAATTACGAATGTAATTTACAGCCTCCTAAGTTAAAATGTGCGTGTGTGGTTTTTGTATGTGGATTACTCGTACTTTGTCATTTCTCAGATAACCATGTCTCTGTGTTAAATGTTCCATTATCAATCTATATATCTCTATATAGTTTACGTATATTGTGTAAGAAAATGTGCCAAATTGTCTTTAATAGCATTTATTCTAAGCTTATCATCTTATATATTCAATTAAACCAGCGTCTATTGTTCCTGGGTTTGTTTATATGTTTTTCTACTTCTTATAGTTATTAAAAAAAAACAGTTCCTTAAATGCCTATGTTTTGAACCCATAATCTTTACAGGAAATTATCGTTTCTATTAGTATTATGATTATTATTACAGAACTAAGAGAAATATTACAAGAAACATAGAAAGATGCTGTGGAAGGTTCCAATCATTATTATTTTAAGAGAAATGTGTGTTAGGTAGGAAAATCGTGTACAAATATATCTGAGTTTGTTGTTACCTAAATTACTAAATAAATTATCATAATAAAGTTTAGTAAAGATTAATGGTTTGTTTTGTAGTTCAATGATACATTACTCCTCCTAAGCCTTAATCCACTTTGAGATTGGCCTTAACTTCTTTATAGAACGTGGCGTAAAAATAAATTTTTCACGTAACAAAACAACTACTAACTAGAATTATAATTGAGTTTTATGTCACTTTTAAATAAGTTGAAAGGTTATAAATAATTATTTTCGGTGTTTACTCGAGAAAAACTGACTGCTCCTGTTAAAACAAAGTTGAACATGGGATAACAGAAAACTTGCTTTAGTAGTAGGTAGTGTAGATTGTACTGGAATTATCTTTTCTATAGATGTATCTGTGGACGGTGTTTCGATCCACTATAGTCACATGTAGCTTATAAAATCGTCAAACCTATTATAGGTATGGTTTGAATTTCACGCAAAGTTTCTCGAGAGCTATCTGTGCTAGCCGTCGCTAATTTAGCAGTAATAGACTAGAGGAAAGGCAGCTAGTCATCACCACCCACCGCCAATTCTTGAGCTACTCTTTTACCAACAGATATTGGCATTGACCGTAACATTATAACACCCCAACGGCTGAAAGGGCGAGTGTGTCCGGTGATGGATATTCGAACCTGCGACCTGCAGATTGCGAGTCGAGCGCTCCAACCACCAGACCATATCAGGATCTCATTATAGGAGAGACAATTGGAACAACAACATATCATACACACATAAAATATATACTGATAACTCAATAAACAGACAAAAAACAAAACGAAAAGCAGTACATGGATAAAAGAGACAAGTAAAAGTTGGGTTAATGAGGCACCGAAGCGGACACTCTGATACAGCATCGATCAAAGGCCTTCCAGTTCACAAGATGCAAAGCAACTAATTGTGGTTAAACTAACGAAAAGGGATAACAAAACATATTTTAGTACCAAACCTTAACTGCCTCTTAATGTTCGTTGCTAAACGTGGGCACAACAATAGCCCAAGAGCTACTAGAATTTTGTACAATACGAGAAAAAAGAAGAAAAAATAGTCAATCAAATTCACTGACTGCCTATCTTACAAAAATTCGTACCTAATATCAGACTGAATTATTTTTCACCACAATAGCAGCTGAGTTTCAACGTGAAAAAATGACTCTATACAAGATACTTGAATGTATTTTGTTTAGTAGTAGCCCATTCATCAGAGTATGAAACGAATTTGGTCGCAGCTATCAGAATATGAAATTGGTAACAACTGTGACATTTAAGCTCCTTATAAAATTACTCAACTGAATTGAAACCAACTTGTTACTAGCTGGAATACCCATTCCCTGGACGGAAGTTTTGTAAATTCATGATTAATGAAAGGTTATCTTAGTACATGAAACGTGACTAGCTGGAATACCCGTACCCTGGACGGAAGTTATGTAAATTCATGATTAATGAAAGGTTATTTTAGGACATGAAAAATTGCTTCCCTTATATGCAATTGTAAAAATCGCAAAAAACGCCCATAAAAAATTGCAAAACACAAAATGTAAAACCGCAAGTTTGCATGTATCTCCCTATGGACCCAATGAACCTCCAAATCAAATGTGGTGAAGGTCCACCAATAGGAGGCGAAGTAGTTACATGGACGTACAACGGGCAGTACTATTATATTTATATAGATACTGTTTAAACAATATCACAGAAGTCGCTGTCAGACTCATCGAAACAGTGTAGTACAACATGAGTAGTGTGGATTGTTTTAACATTACCTTAGAAGAATCTTTGTTTATCATTGTTGAAGTCCTATATTATTGGGTGAACTTCTCCAGTAACAACGTTCGGATTTACTCTGGATTTATTCACCCCTATAAAGGAATCATAGAATTCCTTCCATGCTATGAAACAGTTTCCCATACTATTGAAGTATGTCCAGCACCTTACACTATTGAAACAGTAAATGCTTCAGATGATTTTATTTATACTTTCACCTACTATCAGGACTGAAAAGGGTGTATGGTTATTCAATAGACCACCTTAAACATTTTCAGTCATTCAGTTTGCGCTGTAAGGACCATTAGAAACATGTTTTTCCTGTTTGCATTTGTTGCGTGCAGTGTTCAGACAGGTTTTAGAATGCCATATGAAATCTGTTATCATGTCCTTCCTCTTTGTTCGAATCAGTCAGCTGGCACACAATCTATTGTCTTTACAGGCCAAGTGGTTAGCGTATCGCAATAAAAAACGTACTCGGCAATTGTGGGCCATGGGGTGTGTTATAAGAGTGACGGTGAAACCGAACTATTCGGTCTCACAGAGTAGTCCAAGAGTTTGCGGTGGGTTGTGCCTTCCCTCTAGCCCATCATTTCAAAATTTCAAAACCTGGATAGTCAACCAACGTTACCAATGAAAATGTTGCCCAGTTCAGTCATCTTCTTGCCCCCCCCCTTTTTTTTACTCACACACTTTTTGAAAACTTAAACCCAAATTTTTAAACCAATGAAAATTACTTTGCGCTCACACACAAATTAGATTTAGTACATTTTTTATAAAATGCGTCATGTAAGTGCAGTACAATGAGAGGGAAAGAAATGGGGGGCTTGGAAAATGGTTTCTATTATTAAGCGAAAAGCCTAGTCAGCTGCAATTCTGAACAAATAGTACAGATTAGAAATACTGCATTTTCAGTTTTGATGCTGACCATTGGTTTACTCTAGCCAATTCGCATCTTATTTATATATGAATATATTAATTTTAATTCTACTGTTTTAACTAAACTGCAAATTTAAAAGCAAATTAGTTGAAACAATATTTAAAAAATAACCCTATTTAAATGTTTTTGACCTGCCACGAGGGTATCTTACTGGTGAGAGAAACAAACAATTGGAAAATATTTTGATACGTGGCGCCATCAAGTGAAAAAGTAAGCTATTAGTAAGTGCAAATCCAAACATACATTAATCTTTAAAAATACAAGAATATGCATTCTAAAGCTGTAAACGGTATAATGTTTCAAATTATTTAATTGTTAGAATTGTGAACATTTGAGAAATTTATATAATTAACATTTAAATACTGAAAGAGTAAACTGTGTACTAGATTCTACTTTTTAATCCAAGCCACCTTTGAGCTAAACTCTTACAAACATTATTTAGGTTCCTTTGCTGGGTATTACTAAAGTCAATCAAATTCATAATTTGAAGCAATCAATCACTCATGTTTTTAAGTAATTGTTGATCTCAGAAACTTGCGACGACAACAACAATATCTTCGTTTTTAATTATCAAGTAAATCGAAACTATACTATACGTACTCAATAACTTAAGCCAAACTTTTTTCAAATATTGTAAATGCTTTAAAGATTATTTTGGTGATTGACACCACCATATTAATACAACGTTTTACAAGATTATGTTTAAAGTATAAAACATATTCGGGAAATGTCATCGCTCTTGAATTCACCTGATTTGGTAATAATAAATACCACAACCTCAATTGTTTTGTTGTTATAATGAAAGTATATACATCTTTATTTGTTACACTTCCTATTACCGACGAGATGAGACTGATGAGAGTTAATGCTACTTGAAACTATGATACTGAGGTAGTTACAATACATGATTTTCTCCTATGTATCTAGTTTCAGTTCTGAAGACTACAGGAACAAAATCTCCCAATTTGATTATCTAGTTAGAAAGTCTTTAACATTATTTTCATATCAAAAACAACAAAACTGATTTATTTGTTAATTACGTCTAATATAACATTGTATAAACAAACTTAATCCATAACAATACTATATCGAATAATAAAAGAACACAATATCGTGTTTAGCAGTTAGTGAAAAACCACAGTAAACGGAACAAGCTGTCAGAAGTCTGATATTAGAGAAAACTAGTTTCGACACATTGGTGCGTCCTTTTCAGTCTCACGTTGTTTCCTGGTGGGACAAAAACTGGTCAATAAACGCCTACGTGACCCCTGATCTTGGAATTCCCTTAAGGACACAGGAGGTTAAGAAGTTGTTAAGTTTAAAGTGCCCTTGAGAAGTGTAGAAATTAGGCAGTCTTTTGATTAAGCAACTTTCGACGATTCTTCTTTTTATGTAGTTATCTGTTTTGTTTAAAATTCATGTTGATTTCCAATCACTTTGATGGCCAGAATATCTCAATACTTGTTTGTTTGAATTTATGCACAAAGCTACA
>NW_013665634.1:1014561-1018232 GCF_000517525.1 Limulus polyphemus | reverse complement strand
TTTCTAGTGTTGTAAGTCCGCAGACATACCGCTGTGCCACTGGGGGCTATCTCAATACTATATCAAATATATGTTGTTGTTTAACAAAACACGTCTCTAAGGAGACAACTTAGAATTGCCTTTGATTGTATCACATTTGATGATACACTTAATAATGATTACATATATTACAAGTGACACAAAAGCTTTATACTAAAGCACATTTTATCGGAGTTAGTATTCATTTCTATCTAAAAAACGTCAAATATTAACAGCTAGCAATCGGCTCAATTTTCTTACCTATTCATTATTCGACAATACCAGAAAATCAGGAAACAGTCGCTTTCTCCAGTTGATTTCTAGTAAATTCATTTGAAGAGGTATATTTCAAGACGGATGGTTGCAATTGTGGGAATAATATAAAACAACTTTGAATGAGCCCCCTGGTGGCTCAGCGGTAAGTCTGAGGGCTTATAACGCTAAAAACCATATTTCAACATTTGCGGTGGGCACAGCACAAATAGCCCATTGTTTAGCTTTGGGTTTAATAACAATTAAAACTTCGAATGGAATTTTTCGTGACTTTCTTTCAAAATATGTAGACTTATACATTCAGATCTATCAAACAGACATTACAACAAGAAATTATTTGTAGAAGTGAATTTTTAACAAAAGTGAAACATTTATGAACTATCAGAGACTAAATCGTTGGAAACTTCAAAACAGGTAATTTTCAACTAACTCTCGACAAATCATTCCAAAATAACCATAGAGAAAAAAAAACAAAAAACAATTAATAACACACTTTTTCATAAACATTACACATTCGTCATTCTCACCCTATATATATATATATATATATACGTACAGTATTGGAAGTAATTATGAAAATAGTAAATAAAACTGGTATAACATATAAGCGTTATGGTATTGCTCCCAATCTATTGTATAAATATGAACTACACTAAAACAGAATAACATCTTGATTATTTTATACTGAGAGTAGCTGTCACCCAACTATTCACACAATGCCACATCAGCATGATGCTTATTACGTTACAGGCAGTCAAACTGTTCCCAGCAGTAGTGTGGTGAATGCAATCACGGCTCCCAGGACAGAAATGCCAGATGACAAACGTATAGAATTCAACGTTTGAGCTTGTGAAGGGTTCTCCACACAGCAGATTGAGGTAAAATTTAATGTTTCAGTAGAAGCTGTTTTGAAACTGTAAAGAAGGTACTAGAAACTAGTGTTGTTGATAATAAAAATGACTTTTGAAAAGCGATGCTAAGTAATTTAGGGTATTATTTTTAAATGATACATTACAATCAATGATCTAGTTGGAATTACAGGTGTGAATGCTACTTCCACGATAGTAAGATGATGCACATTACCATGAAGTGGCCTCAATGGATGTGTAACAGCTCAAAACCACCGCCCAGGATAGATAATCATACCAAAAGACTGAAATGGGTATCAGACTTCAACAATCTGATAAACAAAGCTGGAGGAGTGTGCATTTTTACAATTCAAACCAATTTCTAATTGTTTGGCAACATCAACAATAGGTTGTTTTATGACAGAGAGAAGAATGGTATTGTGTTCCACGTACGACATCTATTGTGAAGCACGCTGGGAAAAAAATGCAATTGTAGGCTGAATCTCTGGCAATGGTATTGGATATCCATATAAACTTAATAGCACTCTGACAACTGATAGGTACATGTAATTCCTTACCCATTTCTCTCTCGAGAAGAATTCCAGCGAGACAACGATCATAAGCATGCAACGTATGTGGTAAAATCATACCTGGAAGAAAAAGAAGCTAATAGAACACTCTCAAACACAGCTTGGTTTGCACAAAAGTCTCGATAGTCCAGATGTGAATGTCATTAAGGCTATATGAATATTTCCTCCTCAGGACTTCCCTGAAGATGGTAACAGATGGGTTCCAAAAACGAAGGATAAAAGTAGTTAGTAAATAGTATCTAGTAATAAGAAAATAATAACTAATTAATAATTACACTTAGGTGACCGTATAGACTACTTATTAAGCCATAACAACGATATATATATATCCCATCACCACAATCTCACTGTATTACGAAATATTGTACACACACACACACACACATATCTATACATACATATATACACGTCATTGTTACTTAAAGCAGGTCAACTCTTTTAGTATCTCTACTACATGACATTAAAATTATTCGATGCCTAAAAATATTAGTTAATTTTTTTTGCATATTAGATTGTTCGCGGAAAGAAATAATAATAACCATTGATAATGAAGTTGAACATGATATTTAGGTATATGAACTGAAATGTAAAAAATTAGATTTCCGTCTCTCTCTCTTTTTCTTTATTTTGTGGTACAGGATAATATGTACATAAGATTGAACAATACTAATAGTAATATCATTGTTTTTGTATTTGTTGCATCCTAGTTAGCAAAAATACCTTGCATTCGTTGTAGTGCCATCGTTTGACGAGTTTAAGAACATGTCTAAAATATTAAATAGACAAAGCTAAAAAATGGGCTCTCTGTGTTGTGCCCACCACGAGTATCGAAACCTGGTTTTTAGCGTTATAAGCCTTCAGACTTCTCGCTGTTCCACTTTGGGAGAAGAGCTGAAACCTTAATGAATAATAATTATTGTTGTAAAAACTAGATGTACCGCAGGGTCCCCGAGAGTGTTCTGTTCCAAGAGTAAATAAAACCAAAATTAGGAGTAAGAAATATTTTTATTTCTTGCTTATGAAGTTCATATGTCATGCTGTGTTGTAGCCTACAGAGTGCGTAATTGTTTTCGTGATTCATGGCATGCGCACGTTTTACTGAGGTCACGATAGTACAAATTGCAACGTTAAGCGTCTCTTATATGACGTCGTTTTACTATCTATTGACAATCTGACAGACAAGACACTACTGTATTGTGGTGCGAGTGTTAAAACAGGTAACCCTCCATGCGGTTTTCGGCCCCCTTTCGGTAAAATAAAAAATAACACGGTAGATATTTTTCTGTAACATGAGTTTCCTACTAATGCCAGTGAGAGAAGTCAAGATAGATCTATTTTGCCTCACGTAAAATTTTTGTGAATATTTCAAACACTATAATTCTTAAAACTATCAAGAGTGTCTCAAAGAGTATAATTTTTTAAAAATAAATCAATATATTTTTCTATTTTACATGCGTTCTAAGGAGGTAGCTTGCTTTCATCATAAGCTATTAATATGGACGTAAACGCCTGTCATTTCATGTGAAGGGGGCGATTGTGTAAACTTTAATATCTTGTATCAGTACATCCCAGTCATTAAGGTGTAATTTCACACAATTAATATTCTTATAAAATGACTTTGGATATTATCTATTTTTTATAAAATTATTGTTGATTTCCAATCGATTTAGTGGCCAGAATTTCTCATATGAAGAAAAATGGCATTGTTTTTTTTCCCATATTTAATGTCTTTTTTTATGCTCAGAAACTTTCGTGTTCACACTTCTTCCGATTACACCTACATAACCTTTCTCATACAATTTGCATGGTGAGGGGCTTGGCATGGCCAAGTGGTTAGAGCGGAATCTCAATCTGAGGGTCGCGGGTTCGAATCCCCGTCACACCAAACATGCTCGCCCTTTCAACCAAGGGGGAGTTATAATGTGATTTGTTGGTAAAAGAG
>NW_013665634.1:1007085-1013835 GCF_000517525.1 Limulus polyphemus | reverse complement strand
TGTGATGGTCAATCCCGCTATTCGTTGGTAAAAGAGTAGCCCCAAAAGTTGACGGTGGGTGGTGATTACTAGCTGCCTTCCCTCTAGTCTTACACTGCTAAATTAGGGACGGCTAGCACAGATAGCCCTCGTGTAGCTTTGCGCGAAATTCAAAACAAAACCAAACGCATCGTGAAGTATAAACGCCTTATTTTGTGTCTTCAAGTGTTGTTCTATTCAAAGTTAGGTTATCTTTAATGGTATTCGGATATTTGTGTATGATTCTAAAGTGCTTCGTGCTTAACAAAAAACAAACAAACAAACTTATTGAAAGAGATCCCCTTGTTTGACCAGTATGAGTACGATTGCAAGAACAAGGAATGAAATAAATACCGTGTTTGTAGTCTATTTCCCACGTTGTTGTTCCGTTTAAAGTTAAGTTACCTTTCAGGGCCGTAGCTTCAACAACGTGGTGTGGGAGAGGGGAGGGAGGCAAAATTCACAAAGACAGCGAAGCTTAACAGTGCAAAGTTATAAGTATCTTTAACATTATCGGTATCATAATACATAGACACACGTATATATATATATATATACACACACACATATAATTGTTGTAACTGTTAAATAGTTATAATTCATAAGTGATTTATGTGATTTATCATGATATTAATAAACCCATCAATTGCTCTTCAAACTAATTAATAATCTCCTATATTAATTATGAACTAATTAATAATCTCCTATTATAATCATGAACTAATTAATAATCTCCTTTATTAATCATGATATACTTTAAATAAATGCTTGTTGTTGTAGTGGATTGGGTTTTATTATATTTCATGACATATCATGATTAATATAGGAGATTATTAATTAGTCCAGTTACAGTCTGAAACTTGCTAACGATAAATGATGTACGGTTAAAGAACACGTGGGTTAAACGGTCAGGTCAGTGAACCCTAGTGTTCAGCTAGGTCTTTAAAATTAAACAACTGACCAGAGGGAATGCAGCAAGCCAACTTTACCCCCCACCTCAAGGACCTTGAACTAAATAACGGAACTTTTCTCTGTAACTTTTACAACGTATCCACAGCTGTAAGTGTGTGTTGAATGTAATCACACTTCTAGCCTTGGACCTTTGGTGCGCAGTTCGACAAACTAACTGTTGTAAAGCGTCTGGTCCAATGAACACATTGTCCTTCTTCTCCTAATGTGTTACAAATTGACCAAATCGTTTACTACTATACACAATGAACTAGAAGCTGCTGACGACATTAACATAAACCAAGCAATATCATTGCAATCATATTTCACTCATGCATTACCAGTCTGAATGTGTACTTGTAACATTTCTTGAACGAACTGCAATGGTCTGATTTGATTTAACTAAGGAAACTCCATATTTTATTTAAAATGAATAGCGATGATTGTTTGAAAGACATAAAACGTTTTATTTCATCACCAGGTTTAAGCAGTCTACCAATCGATGAGATCGAATTCTGGGGATTGGGTGGTCTACAGATAGGTGTCATGGTTTCTGATATTCAAATTAGAACCACGAAATGTACCCCCATAAGGAGCTCGATTTGTTAACCTTAAAAACAAAAATAAACTACTACCAAAAGGACTCAATAGTGTTTAGCTAAGAAGATATGGAGTTTAGAGGGTTGGCTTGACCGAACTGTGTTCCTCTTTACAAAATATTAGAAATGTTCATGTTCAGACAGGTACCACTCTTAGCCATCTTACAGAGGCTTCGTTTAGCCTTCCCCGGCCATCGATATCGACCAAACACGCGAAAATCGCAGAAAAACGACTTTTTTGGAACTGATGTGTGGCATTTTGGATTGGAGTATAGGTTATTATCCCTCATAGACTGGAAACTAGTATGATTTTGACCACGCTGGTAGACAATTCAAATTCCGGATATCGCAAGGAGATCAAATCTCTATACAGAATTTAAAAAATATATATACCAGGAAGCTTGTTTAGGAATCCTTAATTCGCAGACTGGGTTTAAGAAAGATATAAACCGTGTATTTCCTACTTTCAAGAATGTCACGTCGAGGTATGCACAGTTGCACACCAAACCTGAAAGAAAAGAAAAATACACTTTGACACAATACTTTGAAATGGTAAAAGCTAAAAATTCTGGAAGAACGAACAACAACAACAAAAAGCATGAAAGAAGTTTAATTCCGTTAGTCATCTGGCATAGATCCAAGGTTGCTTTATTGCTAAACTGGTACTGGTAGTAATACATTAGTTTAAGACTTCTCCTGAAACGTAAAATTATAAAACAATGACGTAAAAACTGTGAAAGTAAAAAATAATGTATAACAATGTGTCAATCACATTATGAGGGTCGATCAGGCAACAGTATTTAGTTTAAAACGCTGTTTATATTATCAAGTTGCATGATGTTGTTGTTGTTTGTTATTAAGCACAAAGCTACGCAAAGGGTTATCTGTGGTCTGCCCATCACGGGTATCGAAACTCGGTTTTTAGCAGTAAGAGTCCGCAGACATGCCGCTGTGCCACTGGTGGGCTTAAGTTGCACGAACAACAACAATTATGGTGAGAACTAGATTAAGTTGATGAAGTGTAATTTATATGAACTCTATATGATTTATTCATTTCAATACCAATTATTTATCATTATCGTTATAATTAATGCTTAATTTCAAATACAGAAAGACATGTTATTGCACAATATTATAGTAATTATTTTACACATAACAAAGCGTAATTATTTGGAAGAAAATTCAAATATATGGTCATCTTCATCACAGTTTTTGTTATCGCATTTTAGAGATGACAAATATTGGTGCTTCTCGTAACGACAAGCATATTACGTAATATTTGCATGGGTATATACCAGCTAAGCTATTTTAGAGCAAAATAATGGAGCAACAGTAAGTAAGAGCTTCTAGAGGTTTTTCTGAAGCCTGTTCTAAAATATGTGGACTAAATAATTTTAGGATCAGATCGATCTGAGTTACAAACGTTTCATGACATAAATACTATGTTGTCTTAAGTCACAAGGCCTGTAATTATTATCCTTTGATACATAGCTTAAAAGAAAATACCTTTTTCTTCTTTTTGAATCTCAATATTTACAGTTCTGTAACAAACGTAATTTCTAGGAGCTGTGGTATGTAGAGGTGAACTGGATGTGGGTTTCAGATATGCCAGATAGGTCCACTTAAAACAGGAGATTCGAACAAGGTATTCTATTACAGAACAATGCTGGATTTATACTGGCTGAGTTTAAGCTAAGAAATAAAAAGATTGAATCCAAGATGTAATACTCTGTGAATACAATATTTATCAAAATTTAAAACAAAAATCAATGTGAGTACTTGCTTACGATGGACTGTTGCTTCTTCATAGACTCAAGGTCAGGTCAAACTTGGATGACTAGGAATTAGAATAGCCAAGTAAAAGTAAAAAGTTGACATTTTTAGGATGAAGGATTCCATAAGGTTTTTCAGGGACACAGTCCCTCTTCATCTACCAAGAAGAGGTTTGATAGCTTAAATTTGGGGTTTGATTTATATAAGGAGTAGTGGAAACTATAATGAGGTCATATTTAGGAACAGTAAGAAACCTACACACACTCAGAACAACGATTGAATTTAGAAGAAATTATTACTACTACTTAAAGAAGAAACCTGTGGTACGTTCCAATATCACAGGGTACATGTATGGCCTACTCGAAGGATTACATTTTTTGTAGTTCCAGTAACAGGATAGTTTGCAAAAAAAACGTGGAAAATGTGTTAAAATTTACAAATACATAATCAATAAGTAATTTGTCCCATTTTTGCTTGGTTTACTCATTGCTATTTATCACGATATTTTCAAGTATTTAAACAACATACCTTATAAATCCCAATATTTTTTATTTTAATTTTTTTCAGGACTATGTTGAATAGCATTTGTTTTAATATTTAAGCGATATGGACTTGTGGATTATAAACACGTACATTATAGATCCCCCCAGTGGCACAGCGGCATGTCTGCGGACTTACAACACTAGACACCGATACCCGTCGTGAACACAACACAGATAGGAAGGCCCATTGTATAGCTTTGCGCTTAACTACAAACAAATATATTATGGAACGAGTCACGTAATCTCACCATCTATCTATGATATAATTGCGTTAGTTTTATGCATATGTTTATACGACTTATTACGCTGTTTTTGTTACTGTTTGGACAAATACAACAAATAGGTTATTCTGCCAACATAGAAACAGCAAAAATTTTCAACAAAACTAGATACCAATTTTTAATGTTTTTTTTTCTTCCTCGCGTATATAAAAAGTATATTCAACCAAACCTGAGATAAATTGTATTAAAATACAACCACAAATTATTATACAAGAGATCATATCTTTATCAGTTAGTTTGTAGCTTGCTTCTGGCTGTGTACTGTGACGAGCTAACCCACCAGCTTTGGTATGAATTATGTAATGATAACATTTAAAAGTAATATTTTTCTTGTTTTAAAAAGCAGAGCTACACAAGGGTTATCTGTCCACTGTCCATTGGATATCAAACCAGTGGCGTGCAGAGGTTCTATGATGCCCGGGGCCTTGTACCTAAGACCTTGGGGAAGGGCGGAAAGGGTTCTACTATTCGATTCGACTCTTTGCGTTGGATGCCCTCCCGATATGGATGCCAGGGACCCCGTCACCTTTCCCCCCCCCCTCTACACGCTACTGATCAAAACCCATTTTTAGCATTTCAAGCAATCAAACTTGCTGCTGAGTCACCGGCAGATGAGGTGTGTGTGTTAAAATAATATTTCAGAGAATATGCTTGCTAAAAAAGAAAAGGGGAATAAATTTAGCATCAGAACTTTTGTATAACTGGTCTTACGTCCTTTTAGTGTCTGTCGTTACTTATCTACATTTCAAGTTCTCGCATTAGTGTAATCTTTGATAATAAAATTGTTATAAACATGATTTTGTATCTGTTTCCGAGTATGAACGCCCATTCCAAACTTCGTTTAAGGTTGGCCTTAATTGAACCTTATAATCTCTGGTATTTTTGAGATTTTAAAGTACTTTAATTTAGCAAATGGTGAATGTTTTAATTATGGGCTGAAATGGGAGAGGGTGGGTAAAACAAAAAACCAACTTCCTTTAGGCAAGGCCGAGAAACACCACTTCCAGCGATTTTTCGAAAGGAAATTTATTTAACAGTTGTAAAAGCAGAAAAAATAGGCGTGAAGGGCAAAGTTTCTAATTAATAGTTGGTTCTATAATAACTGGGGGATTGTTGAGAAACAAGTTTAAATATAAAAGGTTCTTTCTGATTTTTTCCTTTTTTGCCATTGCACTTGAATAGTGTGGAAATATCCAAAGCGTAGATGAGACGGAAAGTAAGTGGGTAATTACAACAATAACACCCCTTTTTAATAAATTTTATGTAATTAGATCTTTAATCAGGTAAGGATTTTAAGTAGGGGGAACATGGTTACTTTGCTGTTCAGTACCTTCACAAAATACGTATGACTGTAACCAAGTGTCTGGTAACGAGACTGAGTCACTTAATTAGAAATTCCTTGAATCGAGACGAAACAGACCAGGTTTTAATTTATGTGTGTATTTTTTGTCTGTTCCGCTGGTAAGTAAAGGTTATCCGCCGTGGATCTGTATTTCCAAATGTTTGTTGTTGTTAAACTGTTTATTGCTCTGGGCCGGATTTGGCCTAGCATTTAACGTCCCAGATTACGAATCAAAAGAATCATGGTTAACATGCTGTAGCCACAAATGTAGTTCCGCAGTTTGGGGCAGTGGGTGCTCTATGAATGGTTGTTTTCGGAAATTCTTGAAAAGCTATACAAGGACTATATGCGCTAGGCGTTCCTAATTTGGAGTTTGTAGACTAGGTCATTATAGGGAAGGAAGCTAGTCAATATCACCCCTCTCTAACTCTTGGGTTATTACAATTGAATAATGGGATTAATTGTCATTCTTATTACGCACCTACGGCACAATAGTGCAGAGCGCGTTTTTTTTCGGCAATGGGACGCGGATACACAGTTTGGTTACATAACTACTAGAACATGTTCAGCCCAGAGTGCATAATAACTCTAGTCTGATATTTCAAAGTTATAAACAACTATGTGTAGATAGCCCTTTGTGTAGTTTTGCGCAAAAATTATATTTTTCTATTTTAAAATTAGTCTTCATCTCTTTTTCTTAGTTGCCCAGCGAGAAGCTTTATTGTGGTTTTAACTGGCAAGCTAAGAGTTGATTTTTTTTACATTAAAGATAACACAATGTAACTTTCTATTCTCTTTTGACGATACTCTTATCATGTTAAAATGTAGCATTAAATAGTCGAATCCAAAAATTGGTCTTTCTTTTTATCAGTTAATATTAATTATTTTCCATATAAACTAGTAATTAAAGTTCGCTCTAGACATTGGTAACTTTGACATTAAACTAAGGTTTAGTTCATACTTAACTAAGAAATTTTTCCTTCTCTTTCTGGTTGAAATCGCTGACATTTTTTGGCTAAGACTGACATGCATCAGTGAAGACATAACCCTGAAATGTATTCACAACTTTAATGAGGCTGTTAAGTTACCAGAACAGTATACAGTGCTGTTTGTAAGAAGAAATTTAAGATTACTTAGTGGTTTTACCAGTCTCTACCCAGACTCGAAGTTTCTTGCTTCACTGAAACCAAAATATTGTTGCGTCATCGAGATCATGTGATTCTCACGCTCTCTACTTTCTAGAATTA
>NW_013665634.1:1004247-1006918 GCF_000517525.1 Limulus polyphemus | reverse complement strand
TGGGTCGTTAAAATTTCGTCGGAACGAAGTTACGGAAAAATCAATTAACAAACGGAGACGTAACAATATCAAAATGGATTTTTTCCAATTTTCATGAATTTATCATCTGTAAGTTTCAGGAATTTAGGTTAATTTTAACAAAAAAATCTGACAAACAAAGAAAGGACGTCACAGTAAACTCGCATACAGAATCAAACTAGGAAAGTAACATAAAGTTATGTTTAAATCAAGCATCTTATATCAGGATTATTATTATCCGCAATACACGATTTAGCATTCTAGTTTACTGGAAGATATAATAATTGAGTAATTATATAATAGCAGAATGTTACATTCTTTAAACTTGTTATTTAAAGCTGGGGAGAGGTTTACATTGACTGATAATTTATTAGAATCCGTTCCCCTCAAGCATGCACATTTGCAGAACACTTAACTTAAATCAAGTAATATCATCATGGTTATTCTGCAAGCCTAAGACTATGTGTAAGAATGAAAACCTCTTCTGCTTTTGAAAAAGACATGATAGTGGAAGCTTGTTTAGCAGGGCTTTATTATCAAATAACATTTTCTTGAGTTAATAAAAAATATATGCTAGCACAGTCAACATTGCCAATTAAAACGGATTGTGATTGTATTAGTCATCAACTACGATTAACTGACTGAGGGGAAAGACGACTGAACAGATTAATAAGGTGTTATGGAAATTACACTTGCTTCATTTGACAATTTTTTTGAAAACTGACCAAGTTTCGACTTATCTCTATACATACCACAGAGGTTGGAGAATACAGAGTCTGTCATATGACAGCAACAACTAATCTAATTTCTTTTTAATCTCAGACGCATACAAGAAAACCTGGTTGTTAGAATGGAATCTGTGGATAATGAAATGGATGTGTTTTAAAGAGTTTGTTTTACTTTTTTTTTTTACTGATGATAAATTAAAACTACAGAAAAATTATTAGGTACCTAACCTTGTTTGTGATGTGTGTAATGGTGTGAAAGGCGTTTTCATGGCAGGGACTGCGTCCTTAGGGTTTATTTTTAGAAAGTGGAATACTTTCTAGAGTATACCTGAATAATATATTTTATCAAGTCTTCTCCACTCTAAAGTATGTCCACCCTTATGAACAAGGGCTTTTAATGGATAAAAATGCAATAATTCACATCACACATATTGCCTGAACCTTACGTAGATGATGAATTTCGCGCAAAGCTACACGAGGGTTATCTGCGCTAGCAATCTCTAATTTAGTAGTGTAAGACTAGATGGAAGGCAGCTAGTTATCACCACCCACCGCCAACTCTTCGGCTACTCTTTTACCAACCGTCACATAATAACGCCCCATGGCTGAAAGGGCGAGCATGTTTGGTGGGACGGAGATTCAAACCTACGACCCTCAGATTGCGAGTCGAGCGCCCTAACCACCTGGCCATGCCGGGCCACACATAGATGAATTTCATAATCTTATTTAGCCAGCACATTTACTGTACCCTAACCTACTTGGGATGAATTTCAAAACATTGGATGAACTTCAAAATCCTATTTTGATGTGGTCTTTAGGTACACTAATTTCAGAAAGTTATAAGTATTCACGATATAGCAAATTCCAGAAACAGCCATGCAGAGAATAAAATTAACTCAACTAGCAAAAGAAAAACAAGGAAATGAAAGTGAAGAAATAAACAAAAGCTTTATTCACATTCAGTTTGAGTCAGCTTCTAGGTTCTGCTGCACGACCTGTTACTGCTGGGACAAAGGAGCGAGACAAATAAAGGGCCCAGATTCTTACTAGTATTGCATTATTAGGTCAGATCAAAGTCTACCATGGGGTCTCACAATCACTAGACTAAAGTGCACATGTCAACATTCATTCTCATTATACTTATTCGAGGGAGATAAACCTCCAACTCATTCTAACTTGTATAAGACTCCGTACCACCCCTTGAAGTGTGTACGATCGCACTCCAGGAGGGCATGACACAGGAACAGGACGAAGCAAATTTAATCTTTAGAGAACAACTGTTGTAGTATTTAATGTTTGTTGAAGGTGAAGGTTTACAACCTTCCCATATGCACTGGGTGAGAAGGTCATTAACTACATGCATAACACCAGTACAAACATTTAGAAGATATTTCCTGAATATGCCTGAATAAATGAATATTCTTTACTAGTTATGGAACAGTAAAAAACAGGAGTTTTCATACCGTTACACCCATATCTGTGAACCAGCTACAGATCGTATTTGTGGTTAAATGATCTGCAATCCAAAAAGAACTTCGGCATCTTGTAGAGTATATACAATAATACATCGAGACTATTATTGAGACAAAAATAATAAAAACTTAATAATAATTGCTATTTCTAACAAAGCAGCCATCCTTTTACTTTTGACAAAGATGGAGCAAGGAACATTCACAAGATTCTTGGGGAAAAATACACGATTTCTTTCATCGTATTATTCACTTATTCAAAGTTTAAATGCCAAACGATGAAGATTAGTGTACATTCGACTATGAAGTAATAATGGCTGGAGACGGCTTGAATGGGTAATGAAGAAAAACTTTAATATAAGCTTAACATAACAGCAAATGTACAACGTTTCGACAAGGTTTTGTCGATGATGACAAAACTTTGTCGAAACGTTGTACATTTGCTGTTATGTTAAG
>NW_013665634.1:1001117-1003735 GCF_000517525.1 Limulus polyphemus | reverse complement strand
CTTAACATAACAGCAAATGTACAACGTTTCGACAAAGTTTTGTCATCATCGACAAAACCTTGTCGAAACGTTGTACATTTGCTGTTATGTTAAGCTTATATTAAAGTTTTTCTTCATTACCCATTCAAGCCGTCTCCAGCCATTATTAGTCTCAAAGTGGGTTCCTCGTTATCGAATTTGACTATGAAGTAACTTTTAGCCTAGAAACTGTAAAATTAACCACATAAATAACTTTTTACTTCTGTATGCATTTCTGGCTGAAAATAGTACAAAAACTTCATATATGTCTAAAAGCAATAGAATGTGACACGGAGATTGGAGCTAAGAATTCTAGACCTAATCTGTTAACAACAATGAAACATTGTAACACAAAACAATTTCCCATGTCGTTTACACAAGTTTGGAAAGTACGATTGTTAAATACTAGTGTTCTGAATCATCACGCTTGGTCACGTATTTATATTAGCAAACCTAGAATTTTTCTTATATATTTCAAGTGGATATACTTACCGTAGTTTCATGTATCAGGTACGGTTATACTGTTTCTGGAGAAAACAAACAAATATAAAACACTTACTTTAAAGACCTATCAACTAGCTTTAACACACACACACACACACCTAAACACATATATTGATATACAAATATATATACACATATATGTGTGTGTGTACAATTAAAGTAAATCTTAGTTTTTACATGTACATGAAAGGTAGTTGCTCACAAGCCTCATGCGACAACGTTTTCAACTTACATTTGTCTTCGTACGTATATTAATATTGAAGATACTAAAACAAGTTTAATAAGAAAATAGAAAATTAAAATTAAAACATCCTTTAATGCAACATATTTAATTATGCTTATTATTTCTTACGACTATTATTATAAAGTAATTCCGATGTTTGGAACTATATGTTTTAGCGGATGTCGAATAATCTGCAACTTTCAAGCCACACAACAGCTGAATTACAGTCGAGCAAACATTGGTTTGGTTAGCGACTCAGCGGTTGAAAGTGTTACGTTGAGGTGTGGGAAGTATTAGTGGGTGGAAATCTGGGGATACCGGTATAAAAGTTATTGGTAATTTTTTTATTACAGTTAAGTTTCAGTCTTCATTTTGCAAATATGGATGAAGAGTACGACGTAATTGTATTAGGAACCGGTTTAAAGGTAGGAGAACACACTTTTTAAAATTTAAAGATGTTGATCATTAACCTAGCTCGTAACCCTTACCCTGTTGCGGCTTAATTTAGGCCTAGCATCGAAACAGTGTGTAACTGTAACTTGTATTGTAAGACGTGAAGTTAAACTTTATCGTTATTCTCAGATTAGCTAGAGTTCTGGTATTCACTACCATTAACGAATTTAATTATCTGCATAAGGCTGCCTTGGTAATTGAATGCAGCCTGTTTGACGCAGTAATATTGTCTGCCTTTGTATTCGACATGAGGGTTTTGCGTCAGTTAATTTTCACTGAATTTCTTGATTAGTTTCTATTAAATTAAATAAATAAATTTAATTTAATTTTTAAGAACCAATCTGTGGTGTTCAGAAAGTTGGATATTAGTTGCTCTTCATTATTAACTGTTTCCATATCTACAGATTAGAAAAAGGGTGGTACTGTATCTTGTAACTGTAACTTTACAGTGTAACTCCATATACAGGACTGAACTTTAGGCGAAATGTGAGGTGTTGTCATGACTGATAGTGCTATAAATGGTGGAGTGTCATTATTTATGTTTCTGAATAGATCTACAGACACTTAACATCACATACATAATATTAACTCTCAGCATGGGCTCAGTCCCTGGGATTGACCTCATCATTTTGTGTTTGTTGTACTTTCCATGCCATAACTTTTAAATTAGTAAATGTATCTTCATGGAATTTCGCATATTATCAGTAAACTTTACAAGGCTTTCATACACAAAATATCAGATTTTTTTTTATTAAGTTTTAAGATTTCTTAAGTAATATTTTTCTCATGCCTTTTTTCTTTTTTGAATGTTGACTATCCAACATGCAAGTAATTTTGATTTTAAGATTAAAAATACTTTTATGCATCAGAAAATTTTCTAATTTCACATGGAAAATATAACCTTCAGATAATTATCTAATGTTTTTTTTATAGAAAAACTTAATATTTTATCGGTTTTCACTACTGCGTCTCTGTATTGGTGTTTAGTCTAAATAGTTTAAATCTCATAACATTATACATTTATATGTATATATATTATTTTTATTATATTGATCTTTCAGATGTGCCTGGCTTATATTACAGAAGTTGCAATGATGTAGTACATGTGCAATCCTGTTACTGTATCCAAGAATATAAAACTGGCCTTTAGTGATCTGTATTGACTGTGTGTTAGTGGACTAGTATTTTGTAAAATACAGTCACATTTCAGTTATAATACATTATGTATATATATACATTATTACTATTTACAAATAAGCTCTTAAACTTATTTTTCTTAAAACATAGAACAGAAAATAAAAAAGTAAAGCAAACAATTATTTCTTCTAGTTATGAACTGTGTACTCATTTGCTGCTAATGTAGATGAGGGTAAGGGTGTAGATTTGGTGTATCTGGATTTTCAGAAAGCATTTAACAAGG
>NW_013665634.1:996265-1000740 GCF_000517525.1 Limulus polyphemus | reverse complement strand
AAAGGGTTACAAGAATGGTGCCTGGGATGGAGGGGTTGTGATATGGTGAGATGCTGGAATCTCTCAAATTGTTATCTCTTGAAAAAAGAAGAGTTAGGGGGAGGATCTGATTGAGATGTTTAAAATTATAAAGGGAATTGATAGTGTTGATGCAAGGTAGGAGTCATCTTCAGCTAAGACAGTTTTATTTTTATAACAGGGTGGTTGGCCTTTAGAATTGGTTGCCTTCAGATGTTGTACAGGCAGGACATTTAAGCAAGTTTAAGAAAAAGCTTGATAAGTATATGAATGATAAGGACTGGGTTTAAGATTTTTTAAAAAATTATTTTAATTTAGTTTAGACGATGGAACAGCCGAGATGGACCAATAGGTCCCATGTTGTCCCAAAACATTGTTATGTTAAATTTCATATGTGGAGAATGTAAAATGAAATAAATTTTGTTTAGGTTTTACATATACATTTCTAATAACCAAAAAATAATAAATTACTATATCAAATTCAATACCATAAATTCCATTATAATTTATCAAGCTCAGTAACTAAGCTGTATTTTGGTCTAAAAAAAAATTAAATTTTGAGCTCACTGATGTCTTGCTTTAACGCTTGGAATCTAGCATGAAAAGAAAGAGTTTGCCACCCAAGTACATCAAAGAGGCTGAGAAAGTCACCAGGGGGACATTCTGAGCTTTCGATTGGTTATACACATGTCATTGGGTGAAGTAGGTGTACATAAGCAAGTATTTTCAAAGATTGAAGTGGTAGGCAGTGCCACCTTGGTTGATTCAATAAGTATATTAAGTATCTCAGAAAATAGAAATAATAGGAGTTTTTTATTTTGCATTTAAGCTTGTCTATGTTGGTAATTTGAGTATCTCTTACAGATTAATCTTAAGTAGGGAAGTGGATGGTTTCAACACTTAAGGATGTATTGAAGCTACTAACATGCCACTAACTTTGTTTTTGCTTCAATCTGTTAAAGTTAATAATATTGTCAAACGATGACAGCCATATGTTTTACAATACCTTTACTATGTGTTAATTCAGGGGTGAGAATTTTCTGGAAACTGCACATGTTAGTATGTTTTGTTCAGTTTTGGTCATTCTTAAGATCATTGTTTGTTCAGTGATAAAATTTGGTTAAGGGTCAGTCTAAGTTGGAATGGTTGGGCATGAAGTTTGTGATATGCTGTTTATACTTATCTACAGCATGTAGTGGTAAATATCCGAAACTTGAATTTTTAACATTTTATAAATTGTTACTTGATTGAGCAAAATTTGCTAATTGGCAAAACAAAGAGAAAGTTAAAAGACTGAAGAACAAGCAACTGGAACCAGATGGAGAGGAATGTCAAAGGTGAAAGTAGATTCACTATGGAAGAAAATGGCTACTTGCTTACTTAATGAACACTTCTAAAAAATATACTGCCAGAAAAGCTCAGTGTAACTTGTTTAAAGTTACTTTATCAATTTCTTGGTTTAAAATTGCTATTATAGTTTAGCAGCCTCTGGACCCCCAGCTTTTTTGGGGGGCACACACCTTGACGCTGCAAAACTTTGGAAAATTGTCATTGTGTTTTAATTTTACGTCATTCTCACCTCTGTTACTTCTTTATATCATCAGCAAACCTAATCAGTTTCTTGAACATCTGTATCATTATTGTAACTCAAAAAGAGCAAATGTCATAACACTGAGCCTTGAAGTACCCCACTTCTGACATTAATCCAGTTTGACTTAAATTTGATTATAAAAAAACCTGCTTTATTTCTTCCAGAATTTTTCAGTCCAAGCTAACTTATCTCCCATACTTAAGGGGGAGAATTTTTGTAGCAAACCTTTTATATAGCACCTTCTCAAAAGTTTTGTGAAAATACAGATATACCAAGTCTACACCATTATCCTCATCTACATAGGCATTAACCTCTTCAAAGAATTTTGAGTTGGTAAGACAAGTGTTTCCTCTAATGAAATCATGTTGTGTACATAACTAATATGCTCTATCCCTGGCCAAGAAAGTTGTGCGTGTTTGGAATGTGAATTTGTATGTGATAATTGTTTTGTAGTTAATACTCTAGTGGTGTTAAGTTTTATACTAGTAAAGCTAATATGACAGTGCTGGGTATAATATTTATGTGTACATAATTTATAATTTTTCAGGAATGTATTTTGAGTGGAATGCTTTCTGTAAGTGGAAAGAAAGTGTTGCATATGGATAGGAATAAGTATTATGGAGGTGAAAGTGCATCAATTACCCCATTAGAAGAACTTTTTGAAAAATTCAATATGCCTGTCATTCATCTGGAGGAATATGGGAGATCAAGAGACTGGAATGTTGATCTTATACCAAAGTTTCTGATGGCTAATGGTAAGCTTGATAATTTAAGTTGTTAAGACATTTTAAAAATCTGTGTAATTAACTTTAAATGAACAGTGTGACAGTTGCATAAATAAAACATTAAGGAAAGAAATAATTTTCTGGAGCAGGTGGTCATATATTTTAAAATTAAATTAATGTATTAAAGTGTAATATTATTATTCCAACTACTTAAATGTTTAGCTTAGCTATGTTCAAAACACTTCTGCTAATTTTGATGATAGTCACTGAATTTTTACATGAAATTTACACAAGATTTTGATGAATAACTAAACCAAGGCATGCAGCATAAAACGTAATTGTAACAAAAATAATTATTTGAAGCAGGTTGCTTTATCTAAGACATTGAATTGCAAATTATGTAACAAAAGGTATATTGTAGTTGCTTCAGTAGTCTGGAAATGTTTAAATATATGTCAAAATAAGATGAGTTTAGGGGTAAAAATTAAGCTGCTAGTGATTTCTACATTTTATAATTTAGATAATATAATAAGTTGGAACTACTAGATCATTTAGAAATGTAGACTTTTTATATAAAATATTTTATTACCTGTACTTGAAGTGTACATGTATAACTTTTGAACTATGTTTGTTAATTGTCAGCATAAGGACTTGGTCCATACTTACAAAATAAATTTTTCTACCATGTTAAGGCTTATAATCAGGCTTATAGTGACTTTACATGACAAAGTTAAACATATAACAATTTGTGTATCCTAATAGTAATAAGTGTTTCATTAGGTTTATCAATTGACCCGAAAAATTTTGTAAGTAGGACAATTAAGTCCAGTAGTACTTGAAATATTGATGGAAATATTTTGTTTTTCAAGAATAAAAAGTTCACTGCATTTTGTTATAAGTATGAAATATTCATGGATACCATTGTAAACAATTTACATAAGCACAGTTCATTTAGCAAAATGTTTGCAATGACAAGGATAACATGACTGAGCCTAATAATTTCCTCAAAAGGGGGCTAAAGGCTGCCTAGAAGGGTTATCTGTTTTAACCACTTGCACCACCATACAGTAGTGTGTTGTTAGTCAGTAGACACTAGAATGACATCTCACATAAGGGATGCTTAATGTTGCAATTTGCACTGTCATGATGTTAGTAAAATGTGCGCATGCCATGATTGATGAGAAGAATATGCACTCTGTAGGCTGCAACATGTCATGACATATGAACTTCAAAAGCAAGAAATAAAAATATTTGTTACTCTTAATTTTGGTTTTATTTACCCTTGAAGCAGAACACTTTCAAATACCCTGTAGAAGTACATCTAAGGTGTGTATATGTATACACACATAAACACACATGAAGGTATATGATGTTATCCTTTTGTACTACCATGCATGACAGTTAGTCTTAAAGCTAATGTTTTTTGTTTTTTTCAGTTATGTTCAAAAGTTGAAACATAGTGTTCAGTATATTAGAATATAAAATATTCATTGTGTGATTGTTTCATGTAAAAAACAAATTTGTGAAAAATAGATCTTACTAAAGACCTATTATATTTGCTAATTCGTCAAGAACACTACTGACTCTCTTAACTTTTCCTATATACCAGAATCAATCATTTGTTCTACACAGATATATGTTTTGATCTGTTTTTACCATATTTTACAGAAACAAAAGTTCAAGGTTTTTCTGATTATTTGCTTAAACAAAATATATCTCAAATTTCCTTTTAATTGTAATAAAATTTGATAGTAATGGACAATAAACTATATAGCTTTTTTTAAAGGAATTTTTATGTAATACCAGTCTTGCAAGTTTTAATACATGCACACATACACAATATTCCGGTTACTACAGTGATTCCAGAAATTATTTATTTGTGTGTGATATGTAGACATCTACATTTCCATCATCCCCCTGTATTATTAATATAGGAATTAAAAATTTTTTTTATTTAGTCTGTTTCTGTGCAGATTTAATACAAACATATTTCTTACATAGTTTAATACTTATTCAGGTTTTCAAATTTTATTTTTTAAATTTTCTTCTCATTCCTCGTGTTATTCAGCAGACCTGTCTATTACTTGCTAGGAAATTGGTTCACCTGAGAATATCACGTATATATATATATATATATATAT
>NW_013665634.1:995001-996010 GCF_000517525.1 Limulus polyphemus | reverse complement strand
CACACACACACACACACACACACACACACACACACACACACACACACACACACTGATAGAGACGTACATATACTTGGTTCTGTCTTTGTACAGTGGTCGTTCGCTAATATTTTCAGCAAACAATAAATTTCATGTCTTACATTTGTTTTGTACATTCTTTTAAGAGTACAAGCAAGTTTATGTAATGAACAAAATTTGAGAAATTCACAATTTGTTAGTATAGGAAAATAATTTTGTGCTTTTTGCATATGTTTGCAGGTTCGTATGAAACAATTTGTCCCATAAATGTTAGGCATAGTACAAATAAATGTTAATCTTTAATGTAGCTTTTGGTGATATTAATGCAGCAATAAGTTATTATATTCAGATACATATATTATAGTTATGAAATAATACTTGTAAAATGTTCCTAATATTGTGACTTGTTTTCACAATTCTATTAACAGCACCATACATTTAGCATAACATACAACAGATGAATGTGCAATTTACCTTAACCAACAATGTTTTATTTTCTTTGTTTTGGTTTGCTGAGCCACCATACATGTAACTATGTAAAGAAGCAATATTTTATGTAATCTACTCTCTCCACACATGTAACATGTACACTTAACAATACATACATACAGTATAAAAACAATTACTTAACTTTTGATTTTTACTAATACACATTTTAACATCCATATGTATGACATTATGTAATTTACATGAATGTTTTTGCATTTTTTGTATACTGACATAAAAACAAATGCCAGTGAATTCTGTATTTTTCTTATTTCCCTACATATTAGATAAAACTTGATGTTTAGTACTAATATCGTGTTATGGAATTGTAGTAATAAAAACTCTTGAGCAGTGAAATTTCAGTCATTCACAATGCATTAATACTTGAGTGTCATAATACTGACTAAAATGCTTATTTCATGTTAAAATAACTTGGGAAGGTGAAGTACATGCAAGTTAAATGGTGTCATGGTTCCTTACTATTATATTTGATACACAGTATAAA
>NW_013665634.1:987055-994129 GCF_000517525.1 Limulus polyphemus | reverse complement strand
TTCTTCCTCTTCTTTTTGTAGGCCAGCTGGTGAAGTTACTTATCCATACAGGAGTAACTCGCTACTTAGAATTCAAATCAGTGGAAGGTAGTTATGTGTATAAAGGAGGAAAGATTTCAAAGGTTCCTGCAGATGAGAAAGAAGCTTTAGCTTCAAGTAAGAAATAATCTATTTTTAATTGTATGTTTGTCAGCATGCTTAGTTTATTTTATATGGACCTGTAATGTTTTGAAACTTTTCAATTATCTTTTTTTGCTCTAGTTGTAGAAGTAGATTTAGAACGAGTGACTTGTATGCTGCTTGAATTCATTACCTAATAAGTGTGATCTTTTAATTACAAACTAACATAAATGTACCAGCATCTATATTTAGTATGGAGATTCTTAAGATTCTCCTTGGTAGGTTTAATTAGGATGGGTACAGAGGACTTAAGCTTGATTAAAAACAGATCTGATCTCTAAATATGAATCTTTATGGAGGTTACATTTCTTAATTTTTATAAATAATTCAAAGGATTAATTGAGTTTTATGTTTGTATTACTAATGAAAAAATGGAAAATTTTTCAATCATATGATAAAATATTTAATATATATCGATATTTAAAATAAAAATATACAATTTCATGTGCAGGCTCGAGGTTAACTTATCAAAAACAATTCTAGTAATACCACTTGAGAAAGTGTAAAACATTTTTGATATTAACCCTTTCATATCGGGTAGATCAAAGTGCACATATCACAATCTTTTACAGAGTTACGTTCAAAAATTTAATTAAACTACTTTATTATCAATGTATGTAAATAAACTTGGCATAGAAGCAAAGTTAATAAATCAACTTTTAATATATACGTTTTAAGTTCTTAGTTTTATAAGGAAATGTTCTAAAAACTCCTCATTTTTCCCTAGTAAGAGAATTGTGACATTTGCTCTCTAGGTCTTCCCTCTTCTCTAATTTATTTACCACCCTTCCAGGAATATGGAATTTAATATAAGTTACATATTATGATATAAATATTACACAGGCAAAGCATAATTTTTATTGCCTTCAATTTTATTTGTTTATGGACCCATAAACTAAAATATTGGACACACTTGCCATGACCACCTGTCTTAATTTGCTGAAGAAAAAAAAGGTAAAAAATATTTATGTATAATGTTTTATATTTAGTTTAAACATTTACTTCAAGATTAAATGACCAGAAGAGTGGTTTTAAAGTAGAATGTTACATGATGTGTAATAGTAAATTAAGTTTTGAATTGACAGCTTTGTTGGCAGCCTGCATTAACCTTTTGCAATATATATTAAAAAAAAATCACCATTTTCAAAAATGATTTTGGTAAATAATACACATTTTAATAGGCTCTTTGTCAATAAAAAGCACTTTTCCTTGTCCAGTTTTTTTGGATTCAGCCTAAGACTTGTTCATTATCAGTTGATTATGAAGAGGATCATGGGTCTTCTCTATTCCTTAGTGCAGAATATAGAAAGGTCTGTTGGTGCTGCCAGTTCTCTCCCCCCCATCACCCTATATTAGCATTTTGTTCATTGGTTAGTTTCATATTTTGTCTTGCATACATCTATTTTAGCTTTCTTTTTATGATAACAGAAGTTCCAAATTTTTTGTGACTGTTGTAATTTAAAAATAAGTTGTTAAAGAAAAAGTTTAATTGCTGTTTGGGTGTTAATGTTCTGAAATGAAGTAATGAAGCTTATTTTGACTGTCAACTTGTCAGTAGTCATTGATGAATACCATTTTTGCTTTAAAATGTTTTGAAACCCGACAAAGTTTTGAATTTTTTTAAAAATCATTGTTAAATTACAGTAAGTCTTAAGATAGAAAACTGTGTTGCTAAGCAGAGCGTATATGTTTATTTGTGTTGTGTAAAAAAAAATGAACTTACAGTTTGACTAAAACATTTGGTTACAGATCTTTGGTGAAGCTTGAAAGATTACAATATATGTAAAAACAATTTAAGTACCATAAATAAATAGTTAGTGGCACTATCCATAATGAGAAATATATTTTTTTCAGTCCTTTTTTTGCTTTAGCAGAATACTTTGTATGGCTTATTTGCACATGAATTTTTCATCTATAATATTTGTTTCAAATTACAAAAAGCTTGTGATGCTACTCAACTTTAAGACACTTTGTTAGTATGGGGAGAATTTCAGGAGGTCTAGGTGTATATGCAGATTGTAGATGATTTAAAGTGGACTCATTGTATGAGCTCTTTTTGTAATGTGTACTTATGACACTGGTGTCCTAGCAGAGTTTTGTGATCTAATTCTGCCTATTCCCAGTTTCCACTTTTCTAGAACAAGTAGTAAGGTGACAGGATAGTGCAGTACTTTTATAGTTTCAAACTTAATTTGGCACTTTTAACCAAATATGATATCAACTCTACTCTGAGCTTAACAAGCTGATTGTCATAACTTGAGTCTTTTCAGAACTTAGACTTGTAGTGTTTAAGATGGTTTCAGTTTTCTACATCTTCAGAAGTTTCTTCCTCACAAAAAAAATACTCATTTTCAACAATATGTATACATGATTCTACATTAACTTTTTAAGCCACTAGTTCCTTCAGGCTAGTGGCTATGATAGGTTACTATCCCAGAGCCAGTTACATAGAAATTCTTTTACAAATAAAACAGCATGTACATAAAATACTATTTTCCTCCAAAACACATCAACCACAAATATACATTTAAAACCATTAAAATGTTCAAAATGTAAATTCTGTCAGTAATTACTAAATAATGTAGAATCAGTTTAATATGTAATTGAACAGATTAAATATGACTAGAATATATGTCCAAAGATGCTTTGGATTGGTATAATACCACAATCATGGAATCTTTGAGACAAAAGTGTTGATTTGCAAAGAAAAACTTTTTGATTGGCTATTAAGGTATTTCATTTTGAGTTTTCAGAAATAATTGAATATGTTGAGCTTGAGAAATGTATATCACATTTTTGCCATGAAAAAGTAACAAATCAAATGTGTGAATGTATCAAGAAGTCAAAAATGTAACAAATTCTCAATGTTAAGCCACAAATCCCCATCAAAATAATGTGTCACTCTGGAAACTAGTCCAAATGCATTTTTTACTTTACCAGGTTATTGTTGATGTTGAACACTGGTTTAATAAAAATTGCTTTTGCTGAACACTTCTATCAAAAGTCATTTACAAATGCTACTAGATGTATGTAAAATAACACACAATTTTAAGTTTTTTCCCTGTTGTTTTTGTTTTCTTTTAGGCTTGATGGGCATGTTTGAGAAGAGGAGATTCCGTAATTTCCTGGTATACATTCAGGATTTCAACTTGAATGATCCCAAGACCTGGAAGGATGTTGATCCCAAACAAACGACTGCAGCTCAGCTATATGACAAGTTTGGTTTGGATAAAGATACTGCCGATTTCACGGGTCATGCCTTGGCTTTATACAGGGATGATGAGTAAGTATTTCGATGTACTTACTTTGTAATTTATTGAAATGTTTAACATAGAAGAATATTTTAAGGTTGAAAGAATTTTTGTTTAATTAATATATATATCATATGTTTATATATTTTTCCTAATTAATCTCTTGTAAGTAACCAGACAAATCGTATATTTATATATATCTTTCCCAATTGATCTTTTGTAAGTAACCAGATAAATCATATAAATTTATATATCTTTTTTAATTAATGTTTCATAAGTAACCAGATAAATTGTATGTTTATATATGTATCCCAAAACGTTTGGCTTTTAAAGTAAGGTTAGGTTTAATTATTTTTTCTAATTTTTTTTAGGTACCTTAACAAGCCTTGCTTAGAGATTATTGAGAGAATCAAACTTTACAGTGATTCTCTTGCTCGATATGGGAAAAGTCCTTATCTTTATCCACTCTATGGACTGGGAGAGTTACCACAAGGTTTTGCAAGGTTGGTATTTAAAGATTCCTAGGTACCTGTTTACAACTGTAATTCCAATATTGTGGAATTTTTTCATTGTAAAAATTATACATATCTTTTGATCTGATAAAGGTTGGATACAACGTATAATTTCTGAATGCTGTGCCCAAATGTTGTAAGATTCAATTTTTTTAATGATAGTTTATTTGATGTGTTAATTATGTTCATTTAACTTAACTTCACCCTTCTTTTTTCTGCATAATGAAATACTTCCATATACTTAAATAGCTTATGTACTTTTAAGCATCTATTATAAAAAAGATTATATTATTTTTTAAAATAAGATACAAAATGATGTAAGAGACATTAAAAGTAACATCAGTGATATTTTATTAATGTTTTGAAAACATTATTAACATTAAAGCAATGAAATCCTACGTAAGAAAGTGATTTAAAAACAGCTTTTTCTTTCAAGTCATTTTTCTAGTTTTTCATAACTTGGAAAAATGAGTCTCGGTTGTATTGCCAAATACTTTCCTATATTTCATAATGAAATATCTTTTAATTGCTAATTGTCAGAATCCATTCAAGTACATGGAATTAAATTAACATTTACTTTAGAAACAAAATGTACAAAAATAACTTTCTGAAGCACAGATGAAGAATTGCAATGAACACTTTCAGTAAGTAATGTAAAAGTTTTCAGTATGATAAATATTTTTTATTGGTTACTCTAAAGCAACAAGTATTTTCTTCTTTTATAAAAAGGGCTGAGTGAGGCCCAGTGGTTAATGTACTGGCATGTAAACCTAATATTTTGGGGTTTGTGCCTTGTCACCACGAAACAAAAAATTGATCTGTGTATTTTGTGGTCTTGGGTGCATTATAAGAGTAATGGTAAAAATCCCACTGTTTGATTAGAGTAGCTCACAAGTTGGTAGTGGAAGATGTTGACTTGCTGCTTTCCCTGTGGTGTATCACTTCAAAATTGGGGACAGTCCTGAAATACCTTTATGGGAAAAGCCAACAAACAACATTACTTTTATAAATCGTTAAAAGTGTAAATAGTATAGGTATTTTCATTCTTTAAAGCAAACACTCAGTTTTGAGCATCCGACTACCAAAAAAAAAAAAAAAAAGCATAAGCAAAAAAAAACCATAATTTCATGTAAAATTTAAAATATTAAATAAAGTTATCGAATTTAGAATTCTATTTTACATGTTTTTTATATTGTATTTGGCCAAGAAGAAATTATGTGCATGTAATTATTTTTAAAACTCAATGAAATAATTATTATTGCCATTCCTGTAGGTTAAGTGCTATTTATGGAGGTACGTACATGTTGGACAAACCAATTGATGAAATAGTAATGGAAAATGGAAAAGTTGTTGGTGTTCGTTCTGGAAATGAAACTGCAAAATGTAAACAAGTTTACTGTGACCCATCATATGTTCCTGATAGGGTAGAAAAAGTAGGCCAGGTAAGTCATCAGGAAATTGAACTGTAAATAAATGTAAGTTACAGGGTTCAATAGGTACAAATATCTGTATAGTAGTGTCTCCTGGTGGGATGGAGGTAAGGTTATGGACATACAATGCTAAAATCTGGGGTTCGATTCCATGCAGTGGACAAAATTGTGGTTTTGCTCTAAAAAACAAAAAAACTGTATAGTAGTATTTCAATTTTGAATAAGCCATTTTTACAAATTGTATATTCTTCCAAAAATATCAAGTGTAAATTGTGTAAACTCTTTGACTACATTTTGTAAACCTGTATGAATAATCTTGTTTTTCAAAATATTAATTCAAACGAACGAAATGGAACCAGTTTTCCATTTCCTCAAAATGTTTCATGTGTATTCCTGAAAAATTTACAATATGGTAATTTAGATAAAATTGCTTATGTTGATATGCAATTAAATTATTAAAATCTCCATAGAGTTGCTCGGAATTTAGTGTTACCATTAATCTACGTGCGTTATAATTGTACAAAGTGGAAATGGCTAAGGTTTTGATTTTATAATGATAAATTCACTGGTTTGATCTGGGTTAACTGTATTAAAGATGTGTAGGATTGCAACTGAAAACTTTGAAAGTTTTTATAAAATTAGTTCAGTAAAGTCCTGATGAAAGTTTTAGCTAATACTAATGTACAATGTCCATTCAAGGTGAAATTGTTAAACTTTAAAAGTCAATTGGCATGGGTGAAGACTGTTAGTAGAGGATTTGTAAGGACATTTCCTTGGATTCACATTTTGGAATTGTTCTTGTTGGGTGTCCTTTTTATCCTTATGTTGGTTGTAAAGAAGTGGGTGCAGTCAAGTAAGGAAACATTATTGTAAAAGATAGAAAAAAAAATACAACTTAATATATTCATTAATGTGTTAGGAACCTTTTTAAATATCCAGAAAATTTTTGAAGGATAACTTAGCAGGTGTTGAACTATTGAGACGTATGTGATTTCAAGAAGACGTGTGTAGAAGTGGTAATCTTGAAGGTTATGTCTGGTGCATTTTAAGTGAAGTGCAGTGAAATTTGTAATAGTTTAAGAATTTTATATCAAAGTCAAGTTTTTAGTGCTTTGAAACTCTACATGATTTTTGTTAATAGCCATCATTTTCTTTTTGATTAAATAAAAAATATATTTGCTGATAAGTGCTTTGATTAAATAAAAAAAATATTTGCTGATAAGTGCTTCGATTAAATAAAAAATATATATTTGCTGATAAGTGCAGTCAAAGACTAATTTAATATATCAGAAGTCACTCTTTATAATTCAGGTTTGACTGTAAGTTATCAGTATTTTTATACATTAAATAGTGTGTTAAACTCAGTCCACAGTTTATTATTGTTTAGGCATTCACATTAAAACTGTGTTTAAGAATAAGCATGAATGAACATATACAGTGCTTTTTTTTAATTATAATAAATAGTTAAAAACAATGTTTTGTATTTACACAATAAAAATGTTATTGAAGCCGTACAGCTTCCACTTTAAAATAGAAATATCACTCTACATGTACAAGTTTCGACGTGATCTATGTCAACCTCAGGAGTAACTTACAAGACTTATACTTTCCCCTTGTCACATTACTTCATTGTTATTTGCATATTTCTTTAGTGTAATTGGAAGAAGAAAAAACAATATATATATATATATATATATATAT
>NW_013665634.1:960860-986696 GCF_000517525.1 Limulus polyphemus | reverse complement strand
CCATATCAACATATTGACTTGCTGGTCCTTTATCTCTATTTAATACTTGTTTTTGTGTTTATTGTGTAAATACAAAATGTTTTTAATTATTTATTATAATTTAAAAAAATTTTAAACACAAGTGCTGGTAGTGTATATATACAGTATGCTTTTGTGAATACTAAGGCTTGTACACTGAGAAGTTAAAAGCAGATAATTAAGACTTATTAGATACAATTCTATAACGTTTTTTTTTTTTTTAGGGAAAATTGTACTACTACATTAAGAGTAAAAAACACAAAAGCCAATGTTTTTTGCCACAGTGAAAGGTAAAATATTTTTATTGTTGGTTGCAGCAGACTAGTTGTGGTAACAAAGCTACCATAATAATTGTTACCAAAATTAGTCAGCTGTAACTAATAGTAAAGATTTACCTTTGATTATGCCAAAAAATGTCGGTTTTTGTGTTTTGTACTCTTATTAAGATACAATTAAGATACAATTCTCTTTACCAAAAACATTACCTGTTATTACTTGTCTCATTAAATATTTTGGGATAACGAGAGAAAGTTATCTTGTTGTATTCAGCATGTTTTCTACAACAATTCTAATTCGACTTGCAGTGCTTACACGATAAAACAGTACACTGAAAGTTTATTTAATTTTCACATATTTTTTTTTTATAAGTTTTTTTGTAGTGCAACTAATATTAAGGAATGTTTTCTTAATATATACTAGAAATATGTAAATAAATTGCTATATTATTAAATTGAAATGTATTTTCTATTTGTATGGTTCATATGAATCTACCATAATTTGAGAATTTTATTATTTATAAATGAAATATGTAACACCAGGATGTAAAGAAAATGAGGAAAATAGTAATGATCAATGACTAACTCAAAGTTACAATACTTGTGAATTCATGTCATCTTTTTTTTGGAATTGATGGTTATCTGATTGCAAGGATAATATGAAGATCCTCTTTGGGTAACTAAGGCTAGCCACCTGCTTTAACCAGTCAAGAGAGAATTTTGTGTCATTTTTCATGCTTTTAAAGGCTTTCTATGATGGAGGGAAATCGTACAGTCTTTTGTTCAAATAAGCAAGAGGATAATTTAAGTAAAAGGGACTGTCTGTGTTCTTTGTGTTTCTGTCTGTCTTTCATAAAAAAGTTTAACAATTTTCTTTTATGTAATAAATGTAAAAGTTCAAAAAGAAAAGTATTGGTTTATCAGAAATGCTGTCCTTGGAAATAATTATCAAGATTCATATGGGTCAAGAAATTTCTGGATATTCAGGGGAAAATGTTTTCCAGTGCTTGAAAGTCAGAAATTTTGATAATTATAGTTGCGATCATGGAAGATAAAATAGGGTGAGCTTACTACAGAAATTGCATGCAGTATAGCTATAACTGACTTTCTATTTGCTGCATGTCTAATGCTTGCTGTGGATCAGTCCCTGGATGGGCATGGAACTTCTAATAATAGATCATGAACTTCTGCATTGTTTGAGGTGTACAAATCCTGAAACCTAAATCTCGGGTTTAAAATTATGTTTGTTTTATAAGAACAGGATTGAATGTATTCCATGTGAAATGCTAGTATAATATGAGGCAAGTATAATTCTTAACTTACCTTACTTTCTTTTCAGGTGAAGATATAAATTATTAATATGAAAAATAAATTTTTTGTATGTTTCAAAACTTGTGATTCATTGAGTAAAGCATGAATTCACACTTTGAAATTGATACAAACAATTCCACCAGTCTTTGCATTTTATGCAGATGTCTCGGTATTACTAGAGCATTTGTTTTTAATTGTGACATTTAAAAAATTTTCCATAGTTATTTTCATCGGCTTTCAACCAAATGTTATGATGTTTTGAGTAGTAGTAGTAAATCTTTTGAAGTTAAACATTTATCTGTTAGTGTCACATATTCATCAGATATTGTTCCTAGTATATGCACATTCATAGTTTGGTATGTACTTGAACCTGTCAGATTATGCAGCTGTGTATTTCAAGGTTCTTATATTACAGAGGCAATAGGCGTTTTTGCTTCTGTCATAAAACGTCAGAAACTATGTATAATGTCAAAGTCTCAGCATGGTCATTTCAATCTTTTATTAATGTATATCCAGATTTTTTTGACCTAATGGTTTCTATTGCTGATCATTGTCATGTTTTTAACCTTTGGTCATTAAATTTGGTATAACATTTTTATTTGTATGGTTTAATGTTATTTCTTTCTTTGTTGTAATGTGGAGAATTGCCAGATATTTTTTTCATAGGGTATGTATTAGTTCTACCTTATTATTTCTTTTAGTAATCCATCTTTTACTTCTTGTAGTCATCATTCTTGGTGTTTTCAAGACAATAAAACCATTGCAGACCTAGTTATCATCAGTATGTTGAAAATTAGCTTGTTTTTATTTGGTGTTGTTTGTTGTTAGCTGTGGTTTTGTATAAGCTTATTTTTACTTGTTTTTTTTACAGGTAATTAGGTGCATTTGTTTGATGAACCATCCAATCCCTAACACTAAGGATGCTTTATCTTGTCAGATTATTATTCCCCAGAAACAAGTTGGCCGTCATTCAGGTAGAAAGCTATGCATTTATTATACTGTTAAATTTTGGAATGTGTTTATGCCTTTTAAGATTCTGAATAAAATTAGCCAACATATACTGGAAGTTAAGATTTGTGCTATGTTTTCAAATCCTTGAATGCCCTGTGACATTTTTTTATAATGGTTATTTATTGCCAGCTAAAATCATTTCTTTTTTTTAATGATATAAATCAAATCTACTAAAGAAAAACCTAAGTATGAACAATAAGAAAAAAACTTGAACATTTCCTGTATGTGCTGGTTGACATTATAAGTAATCCATCAGTGCTTGTTGTTTTTTTCTCTGAAGACATTCCATGAAATTTAAACCAAACTGTAGACTTGTAGACAATCAAATCTTATATTTTATCATTTTTGTAAACTATAACTTGGTAATTTCAGTTTTCAGGATATTGTCTTCAAAAACCCTTATATGTAATAATGTTTGTTTGACAATCAGCTCTTTTCATTAGTAAATTGATAATACTTTTTTCTAAGAAGTGAGGTATTGGGAATGATGAAAATCTTTAATTTTTAATGTTATTGAAACCTTTGTAATGAATTTTTATATACTGCACATTTCTTGAAAATATGTACATCTTTAGTTGTAAGTAGATAATTAGATAATACATTTTAGTTAGCATTATGAACTTAATTTGTGTTTCCTATATTATTTTTATATTGTTGTTAGTGTAACAAATTTTAAACTTCTAAAAAATAACCGATTAATAAGAAAATTAATAATTTTGAATAAAAGTATAATTTTATTGAGTCAATAACTGAAAGAATGATAATCACATATTGAGCCTACAGAATTAAATTAATTTTTAAAAATTAGCTTTCAGATATTTAAGTATATCAACAAAACTTAACAAATGTTTATCATAGTGTAATTGAAAGTTAACACTTCTCTATCTTGTTTTTCCAGATATCTATGTGTCAATGGTTTCATACACACATCAAGTAGCAGCAAAAGGCTGGTTTGTAGCTATGGTTAGCACTGCAGTGGAGACCCCTAACCCTGAAGAAGAAATCAAGCCAGGACTTGACCTACTGGGTCCCATTAAGCAGAAGTAAGCCTTTTCACTTAAACATACGCTGTCTTGTTATATCTGTTTATCTTACAACAGTGATGTACAGAAGCTTGAGTATATGTTATATTTAAAATCATCTTGAATATGCAAATCAGCAAGTCACAACCACAGCAGATATAAAGTATCAGAACAACATTTTTATTGTTATTTGTAAGTAGTGTGATGCCACTGATCATCTTTGGGAAAGGTATGTAACAGACCTTTCTGAAGGAAAATATTCGTACTCTCATGTCAAAGATGTGTTCATATTGAGGATTTAGAATTTTCAAGACTGAAATATCTCTTGTACATAATGACATTGGAAAGCAAAGGAATATGAATCAACTTGGAAAACCCAGATGATTCAAGAAGAGACCTACAACAAGTTGTGTACCGCAGGCGAGGTAAGCAAAGCATTGCATATTGTAACAGGTAAAACTACAAGGAAATAAAGGTTAGTAGCAAAAGCCACCCACATGCCCCAATATGCAACATAAACAAGAAGGATTTCTATATATAAAAGTGACACAAGTTATCTTTTCAACTGCATCTGGAACATAAAATGGGTATTTATGCTATTACATATGATCACATACCAGTAAAGTTGTCGAATGCAGTGCCTATGGACTTTTGTGGGATCGGGCTTTTGAAATGGGTACTTTTACAATAGATTGATTATGAAAAGCCAACTGAGAAGAGTGGTGTGCTTTGGATATAGTAACCTTATGATGGAGCCTTTGGCAATGGAAACCAGAATCAAGATTGAAAATTGTCATATGGTACTTGACTGGAGTGTGGCAATATGAACTGTAATGATGTGATGAGACTCCAAAATCATGTTATAATGTAATCAACCTATGTTTTATTATACTGAAAGGACTGTTAACAAAATTAAAAGTAAATGTAAGCCATTGGTGTGAATTTTTATTGTTTTATAAAATACTAAAACTCAACTGTCTTTTTCAGTTGTGGCTTGAAGTGTCAACTATATACAAGTAATATGCTTGTGTGTCTGTTCGGAACTTTTCTCACAATTTTCTTGATCAAATGCTACAAATTTGATGTAATTAAAAAGGCCTTTTTCTGAGGAGTGTGGATCGCATATTGGCTTTTTCATTCAGAACCAACTTGCCTGTTTTTTGCTTAGTCAAAGTTTTTGATGCAACATGTATGGTACACGATGGCACAATGTTGTCATCATGTGACGAATGGCTTTGACTTCAACTTTAGTTTTTTTATTTGCAAAGTATTTCACATAAACACCACTAACTCGCATGTGATTTTCTAAAAAAAAAATTAAACTTACACTAAATACAATTTCTATGGGCTTTCTTGACTTATTTAGGTCTAAAATATGTGTGTGTGTGCAGTTCATTCAAAACCATGTATTTATCACTTTGTTAACATGCATTCATATGTTTCTGCATGGTCAGCTAAGTTTGTCTTCATTACAACTATACATTTACTTTACTTTGCAATAATGTAGCTTTTGGTTCATTTCACAGACTGCTATAAACATCTTTTAGCTACTTTTTTTCTTTATGTGAGTTTCTTTGTTTCAGCTTCTAAAACCATGTCATACACTGAATGCGTATAACTATTTTATATTCTGTTTACCATTACTATACTTTATTTGTAGTTTTATTAAATAGTTATGTCTATGCGAGTTGACTAAGCTAAGCTATAAATTGTTTAATGGAATTAACAAAGCTATTGTTATACAGTAGGATCTTTGTAAAAGATTTCTGTATAAGTCTTAACAAGAGAGAGTAGTATATATATCTACTGATGTGTGTGTGGAGATGTACCCAATTGTAACTAATATGCACTGGGTGAAAACATGAACTGCGGTTTAATTTTTTTTCCTTGCAGGTTTATATGGGTTAGTGATGTTTATCAACCCAAAGATGATGGACAAGCAAATCAAGTATGTATTGTGATTGTTACTATTAAAACATTAAATGAGTTTATGATATGGAGATTTTTGTAGTTTTAAGAGCTGCCTATGTATAATACCAGATGAAATGTACGTTAAGAAATATTTAATGGATAAATACCATAACAATCTGAACCACTTTGAACATTTCAGTTTTAACTGTAATAATTCTCTACAGTATTTCAGAGCAGTTTTTCCTGAAGTAACGATGTAAGAACATTTGTTACATTGCAAATAAGTATTTTTATATTTAGTTCATTCTTGTCATTACACTTTCTTTTCCAGTTGAAAAAGAGACCAAGCTTCTACAAAAGATATGACCATTTTTTACTTTTTGACCTTCCACTATAAGAAAGTTTGTCAGTTTATGCTGTTTCAACTTATTTAAATATGCTGTCTGCACAGTTGAACTTTTCAGTTTTTGAAGAAATTGTCTTTTTACCTCAGACATTTCTACTTCTGTATTAGTTCAGATTTGGGATATGTTCCTTCTTTTTAATACCATGATAGTAACCATAAGAACTTTAAGATAAAGGTTTCTTTGACTTGATATTAGACTATATGAAACTTTTAAAATTAATTATACAATGGTATTAAAGCTGAGACTTGTAAAATGGAATTGTATCTTCTCAGGTGTTCATCTCTGAAACCTTTGATGCAACAACCCATTTTGAGACCACATGCTTGGATGTTTTGGATATTTTCCGCAGAGGAACAGGGGAAGATTTTGATTTCTCTAAAGTACACCATACTCTAGAAGAGCAAGAATGAAAACATTGAAGTTTTTCAGCTTTTTCAGGGTATCTTTCTCTGCTTCATTGTTTTTGTATACCTTAAGTCTGTGAAAGGAGCTCATCACTCTGAGAAAGTGTCCCAGGAGCTGACTTTGAACCATCATGTGGACGGCAACTTGTACAACACTGTATGCTCGCAGTTGTTACTGCCACTTTCGTGTCTAGGGAATCTAGTGATGTTTGGGTCATGTTGTAATGTAGAACCAGTTGTTTTGTGTACAGTATTTCAGCTTGTAATTTTGCAGTCCTGTTGTCAGAAAAAAAATAAAATATTGTGCAAGTATCACTTTAATTCTATGTCTGAGCATGTAGTAGTGTAAACCAAATGTTAAAAAGGTAAGCTATTCACCTAACATTAATTAATTTGTATTATTAAGCCTTTTTTTTTCTTTTCTTTTTGCTGAAGTGTAATATTGAAACCATGACCATTCCAATTTTTACCACAGCTGGGCTGTATCTTTATCTTGGTTCACTGCAGCACTAATGTACTTTGAAATTTTCTGAAATAAAATACTGGGTTCCCTGATTTGTTGTAATCTTTGTCATATATGGGAATATTTATTTTTTATATTCATACCATAAGTTAATAAAAATACACAATACCATTAATTTGTCTTTGTACTTTATTTAAAACTTGACTTGTAAATTTTATCTTGGGAATGAACATTATACATGTTTATATAGATATACTGTTACATTTCAGCCTTAAACAGCAACTAAATCTTAAGTTCCATAGTTTAATTACAAATATGCTATAATGTAAGGATTTTTGGTGTCACTAAGGTGTAGATTGTAAGAATTGGTACATATGTATTGCTAGTTTTAGAAAGACACATGCAAGATAAAAACTTGCATCTCATGACAAAAGTTAGTATGGGCTTCCCTTTATCAGCCAACTGTTGTCGTATGCTGCTGAAAGATTTGTAGCATTTTATTTGTGTAACTAATTATGTTAATGTATGAAAACACTTCTTTCACTCACTATCAATGTTTATTTGGTTTAAGCTAGCATTTTTTTAAGAAAATGTTATCTTAAATTTAGTTAAAGTAAATGTTTCATTTCAATACAATTGGTGGACAGAGCACAAATAGTCCACTGTGCTTAACAGAAATGTAAAATTACATTAAGAGAAAGCTAACACACACAGGAAAAGTGTCCTATTGGTATGCCTTTAATACTTTATTAATAATGTTTCAGTAATACACTTCTGCTTTTACATAGGAATTTTACTCTTATAATGTGTATTTCATATTATAAATACAAAAAAACAATCCACTTCACAGGAGAATTAAGCAAGTACATCTTGCTACTGTCTGAATTGTATTAATTCTTACTTTCATATTAATGACTAATAGTCTTTTTCCATGAAGACAGTAAAATTTAAGCACACTTTTTAAATAATATTAATATAAATTAGCTTTTTATACATTGTTTCCAGTTTTCTTCCACAAACTATACTAGGTGCTAAGCATACAAAGTTTTTAAACTACCCTTTATTCTGTCTGTAATGTAAATAATAGATTAATATTTATTCTTAGATTGTTTTAATAGTTAATTAAATTTACTATCATTAATTTACCTTACTGTTAAACCTAATCAATGTTATGGCACATTAAATTCTGATGACATACAAAATGTCAACATTTGAGTTGGTTTCTCATATTTTTAAGCAGTAGACACCTAATTAACTATTATTGTCTATTCTTCCTAAAAATATACATTTTCAATAAAGGAAGAAATGTAATATTTTTTACTACAAATATGTAAATATATTTGAACAATTATACAATTTACTAATCCAAGGCAAGCCAGCATAGTTATACACTGTACCAAGAACTATAAAGAAACCCTGAGTTGGTAACATGCAGAAAAGTTAATGGGAAATATAATGTACAATAATAGGGACATTTTCAGAAATAACTAATATACTATGATAAAAGTAACTCCTTAGAAATAAGCTATATACCTGTGATGAAATAACATATAGAGAAACAAGAACAATAATATATACACTACTATGCTATGCATAGTAGGGGTATGCAAAAGTAATAACAAATTAGCACAATGCAAACCAAGAAATGTTATCTATTATACTTGGTTCCATAACAAAGCTTACAAATACATATCTACTGGATTACTCCCATTAGTCGCCCTAAATCAGCAAGACTAGGAAGGTAATAATCAGGAACCATCATTTGTTTGTTTTCACAGTTGCTGTTACTGCATCTTTCTACTTCATTCAGGTCACTGACACCTGTTAAAACCAGCAACGTCCTTAACCCAGTAGACCTTCCCAAAAGGATGTCAGTACTAAGCCTAAAACAAGTTTGTGTGCATTACTATCAAACAGTAAACTACTTTTATCCTAGTCAAAAAAATATTAAATACATTTTATTCATAAAATCTTAATCATTCATTATAAGAACCCTTAAAATAATGTTAGTAGTTAAGTGGTAGGGTTCATTTCTCAACAAAAAAATACTCGGTTTAATAAAAAAGGATTCAAAATCTAAACCTGATTATTCTCTTGAACAGTAGGACCCACTGGGCAAAGAAAGCCTCAAGTTATTGACACATAACATAAAAAAATTGTTAGGTTATATATTCAATAAGTTTTTACTGTGATTTTTATTAAACTTTAACAACCTTCTGTATCAAGTTACTCAATAATTGTACTAAAAAAAAATATACAAGATTAAACAGAATCACTCAATCACATATCATATCATTTTGATAAATTCATGAAAACACAGCCAACATCAATTAACTAATCTTGTTTCATTTGAATACAAAGCAAATGAAAATGCTATGTAATAATAATAATGTTAGCACATTGTTAAATTTTTGTCAGAATAATGTGAGATTTATAAAGTTGATAGATGATTTTTAAACCTATTACATGTACAATGAAAAAAATCCACATATTATAGTATATTTAGGTTTTATACATTATCATTATATAGAACAATTGTCACCTTAGTTAAAATCAATATCATGATGATATGTTACAAGATCATGCCTATATGAAGAGAGAGATTTTAAATGATAAAATACCCTAACTTTGAATCTCTATATTCCAAACTTTCACCATTTTTATTTTGTGTAATTAAATTAGTTACTGAAATCTAACACACAGAATGTACTTTGTGCACACCTGCAAATTTTCTCTACTAATTTGCTAGGTATGATATAAAAAGTTGAAAACATATAATGACTATTGAATAATGAAATTTTGACTATTTAAATTATTTAAAGTGTCAGAATTACAAACTGATACAGCTTTTACCATCAGGATCCTGTTTCACACATTTTTTGTGGGCATGGGATCATTCATTGTCTTGCTGGAAGAAAAATACCTACTCAATGAGTTATGTTTTTAAGGGAATGGCATGATGTGCCTGTACTTATCAGCAGTCATGATGCCATCAATTATATATAATCACCAATACCATTGGCTGAGATATGACCTCAAATTTGTTTTTATTCCCCACCATGTTTTACTGTAGATTACACTGACTATTTTACTATTCTTTACCATTGAACAAACTCACTGATTGATTGATTTGAACTTGGATACACCTGTATAGAGCAAGTCTCCAGCTTTGCTCATAGCATCGTTTGTGGTCTGATGCCCATTCAAACTTATAACTTTGGTTGCATCTTCTCTGCAATGGGTTTCAAGCAGCTACACATCCAATGAGACAACTTTGTGTTAATGCATAGCTTACTATTCGTGAAGTGACATTCATACTCCTATTTACAGCAAGCTCTGTACTGGACCATTACTATCTATCTCACATAAATCATACCCTGAAATAATAAACATCACTCTTGGAGAGTTAGTTTTCAACCTCTAATCCCCCTTTTTTTTTAAATTAACACTGCTCGTTTCGTGTACTATCTTTTTTAGAACCAAGTTCTTACACATGCAAAAATGTGAGAACAACAAGCACAGTATTTATATGAAAGAATTTTTCCTACAAAACTCATTATGTTAAAACATCATACCAGCAGTAATTCTTAGCTGTGGTTTAATTTTATAAAAAATAATTTAAGAATTATGTATTTCATGAAACGTTTATAACATAATAAAACTACAACCACAATAATGAACAAGAAAAGTTTAGACTTGTAACATTTTTTTACTTTGGTGGTGTAAAAAATGTTATCTTTGCTCTTAAGTTCTTGACTTTATATTCAAGGGAAATATGGAATAGACTAAATATTGTATGACATAGATGACTAAAGATATCATAATTGAGCTAATTAATTTAGGTATTCTGTAAAAAAATACACTTGGAGTAAATTGTAGGTTATGAGATAAATTATAATGTCACAAATAAAATTAAAAATTATAGAGTACCGGTCTCCAATTATAATGCCTTTCGATGGATCTAAGTCTGGGTACTGGTATTTGATACAATCATACAAAAACTTTGCTGGTTTACCAAGGACAATGGGAGTCCTCCCAGACACAGCTTCTACTGCTCGAATAAAAGCTCCTGTTCCTGAAAACAAGATAGATGCTTAAAATGTGTAACTGAATGTCACCTAAACTATTAAAAAAAAAAGACTAAATACATATGCAGTACTATTTGTATTAGTTCAGAAAAGTATCTTTAAACTGAAAACATAAAATAATTCAACATATGATATCAGATTAAAAAAAAACAAAAAACTCAAGGTACAATTTCAAGCATCCTAAATCTCTGGCAAAAAATTTTTCTTATTAAAACAAACAAAAAAGCAAGGATGTCTGTTACAGTTATGAAACCCAAATACTAATAGTGCAATGTTACTTCATGGTTTGAAAATTGGAGTCTTTGAATCTGAAGTCTGCTGTATTAACTACTGGTCTAACCAGCCCAAATTACTAAGGAGTTAAGACACCATTATGTCCTGATGAAATATTCTAAATAATCTGTTTAATTAAAGTATTTTGGTCTTTATTTATAAAAAGTAATATTTTTTTTAGATAAGCTGTTATTTAGACTGACGTTTCAGTGCCTAATGGCTGTACCTCCTTTTTTGAAAAATACAAAACTGGATAAACTTCAACAACTTTCAAACACCAAACACAGTTCTACCAAAATGTTACTAGTCTGCAATCAGGCAATAATTATTAACCTGATTCTTGGATTGTCGGTTATAAATCAACATGCCCAAAACTGTCAACATCTCTATTGCATAAAGACATATTTTGAAAATATATAACAATATATATTTTAGACATAGCAACCTAAATCTGTTTAGTCATTGTGTTGTTTCTCTTGTCTCTGAGAAATCTTTTCAATGTCACCTTCATATTAAGTAAGACAACTTTATACATCAATAAATTAATTAAATTATAACTTGATGAAACTCTAACAATCAATCCATTACTACTACTACTTTAGTAGTTTTGAAATTGTATGTAAAATATTCATGTGCTTCTGGTTACAATTTCTAGAGAATCCAAAAAAAATGAATCACAAGAAAAAGACATTTATGTAGACACTCCTTCCCCTGAGATAAATATATCTTTTTGCAATTCATATTTTTATTTACATTTAAGATTTATTTCTGATATTCCTAGTCTAGTTGTTTAATCTGAACAACTTATTATGTTACTATGAAGAATACTGGTTATGAAATTCCTTTTCAATTCATGCCCTTATTTTACATTAGTCTGAGATATGGTGGTAAGATTGTAGCTTTTTTGAGTAATAAAGATCAAGCCAGGATTAATATTCAATATCCCAGTGTTAAATTCACTGTAAATTTTGAACTGCCTTTTATTTAAACCTATATAGTGCATATTTGAAGTTGGATACTATCATAAAAATACTTTCACTGGGGTTGGGTTATATGTATGTTTTGAGTTTTGTTAACTTTTTAAATATAATGGAACTTTACTTCAGACTAAGATGTTTATTGTGTTTGTCCTGTCTCTTTCACTGGACATAAACCTTCAGACATCAAGCAAGTATACAAATTTCTAACAAGTCACTATCCTTTGCTAATCATAAGAATTTCTAGGGACTCTAGACAAAAACTGTTAAGCAAGAGTGATCTTATCACCACTCCCATTGTTGAAGAATGCCATAATTCCAAGTATACCATGCATTTTTACCCATAAAATCCCTCCCCCAAAGAAAGACGTACAAGACTTTTTAACTAGTCAAATATCACAAGTCCAATACAACATTAAAACATTAATTGTTCACCCTTTATAATTTTACATACAATGCATAACTCACATATGTAAAACACAAATTTGTTTGTTTCTTTGTAACAGACACAAAGGTACTTGTATATATTCTTTTATTTTCACATAACTTACATGTTAACCTTCAAAATGGATATGTCAAAACACAACTTTCATTCACATTTTATTATAAGCTAGGATTGTAGGTGTATTTCAACATTTTATTAATGTTCTATTGATACTATATATATATATATTTCCCATCATGAAGTAATATGCTAAAGTTTGTAATAGGGTTTAGCCTAAAAAATCAAATCGATTGCATTAGTCATTTCTAAAGCTGTAAAACTAAAGAAAGATGCAAGTGAATATAAAAGGTTACAATTTTTATCATAAATGAAAGTGTTTCACTGGATTACAAATCAATTTTTTAATATCAATTTGATAGTGTGCAATTTCATCAAGGTTTTTATGTAAAATGAAATTAACTGACATAAATGTGATAGTCATCTCACCATAGCTAGTATGGTTCTACTAAAGAATGTAGGTTACATACATAAAAAATATTAGACTTTGCCTACAGCCTAAGCAATAATTAAATGCACCAGCAAATTTTACGAGTATGAACAAGTAATTCTTATAAAACTATGTTCTGCCAAAAACAAAACAATATTGTAATTAATGTAGCAACAACCGTTGATTTATCTATTTTGAGAAAAAAACATGTTTGTTAGTGATTTCACAGACTTAAGCAATAAAGCTTAATAGTTTTATTTTCTAGAGTACTTAATCCAAATAAACAAGAATATTGTTAAAAAGAAAAATACAAGAAAATATATCACTTACAAAGTTCACTTATATTTTGCCACTCCATTACTCTAGTTAAATTTTATTCCACTTTTTTTATGTCCAGATCTCATAGGATTTATTTTGGACAATTACTTTTTTATATAAATTAGAGAGTAACAACAATGTGTAGTGTTCAGTTCAAACAGTAATTGTAATTTGGAGAAGTAATCATAAGACTCAGTTTACACACCTTTTTAATCCTCTATGGTGCACTTCCTCCTCCTGTCTTTACACTAAGACAAACACATCCATGCAATGGTTATAGTCCTTCAGAGATTTTAGCACAAAGCAGTTTTTTGAATCTTGTAGTAACTACAAACTCTTGCTATTCAAGTACTGCAGCAGGAACAGACTCTCAAAAACTGTACGCTATACTACACAGTGTAAAACATAAGTCATCCAATATATGCTTCAAAATGCACTAAAATAGACTTTTAAATGTATACAAAATAAAAGGCTGAGTGACTCGCTCTTTGATTACTGTGCAGTACAACCTTGTGAAATGTGTCTGATAATTAAAAAAAAATCACTAACCTTTATACATGTAGTAGTGTGAAACCATCATACAATCTAAGTCAATGCAACATCATTTACTTTGTGATAACATAAAATAAACAATGTATCCCAATAATTATTGCAATATGTGGGAAAGACCTATATTTTTATTATATTTTGAATTTTGACAATTAAAAGTGTAAAATGTATCTTAGTTAATAAGTAATAGATTTGTGTGAAAGTATATGATAGGGAATAAAGCAGTGAAAAAGAGAAACTTTGATCACACCACACCATTCTGTGTGAACAGTAGTTTTTACATTTTCTGACCAACATTATCAAAATAAAAGAAAAAATAATAGAAAGTATAAAGTCTGCAAAAAATAATTAAAAAAGACAAAGCATACATATAGAAATATAATTTTTTTATCAATAACAAAATAAAATTCACCCATATAGACTAATTCCTAGTTTAAATTTAAAGTAGATATTCTTTGTGTACAGAAAACAGCATATTCATATTGAACAATGAAAAAAGTAACTGTTTGTTGATAAAGTCTAGTACCAATTACTAAAAACCCAGTAGACCATGTGATTTATGGCAGTGGTTCCTAACCTTCTTTCCAGTTGAAGACCAGCTAGTTTCAATCCAAAAACGTCATAGATCATTTCATGAAATAGTGACTTTTTAAAGTACTTTTATGTTACATTGTAAAACAATATATTTTAATAACTGTATTTTAAAACACATATTTTTAACCATCTTGCATATCGGCTTAAACCTCCTTGTGGTGTAAGAGGGGCAGGTACCTCCCCAACAAGGAAAATGGAGAGAAAAGGTCAATGGTGTAACTACTCAGGTAGAAAGTTCAGTTCTTCTTGTAAAGAACTAGAAACAACCATCCTAGAGCCAGCCAAAAGAGAAACTTGAAACTGAGAATACCTGATTAAACCAATGATTCATTGAAGGCAAAATAATAAAAAAAGAATACTGAAACCAAGATTACTTAAAGCACTCTTCAAATTCCAACTAAACAAAGTTCTTTGTAAAGATATCTATGAGTTATTACAAAAGGCTCTTCCTGATCAATAATCATCTGTACAGAAACAGAAATCAATTGTTCAGGATTGAACACACAAAGCAATAGCTTTAGTAATACTGGTGAAAAGAGCTGTTGGTGAAACAAATGACAAGACGTTGAACTAGCGAATGATATCTCTATGTATGAGACACTGACAAAAATTCTTAACAAATCAGGATACATACATAAGCATCCAAACTCTTCATCTTCATCATTCAATAACCTGGCTTAAAGGCTAAGATGAGTACTGAAAAGCCTTTCATTCTGAAAAAAGGTACCAGGATAAAGTTCAGTGGAAAAACCTATGACAAATCACTAATCCATTTACTAGGATATCTTAATGATGGAGATGTAAAAGAAAATTAAATGTAAAATGATGATGCAGTCAAAAAGATGCTCCAGAGATTCAACCAAGTCAGCCTAGGCTGAATACTTAAATTAGAGCTGTAATGTACAGCATTAGTGAAAGCAAAAATACCATGGAAAAAAGTTTTTTAAATTCATGTAATAAACAAAAGAATCTGTTTCAAAATAAGATTGATCATCTCAAATAGGGTTATCAACTTTACAATCCTTCGGGTTAGTAGACACTATTCTGAACATGTGTAGAACAATTGTACTGAGACTATCAGATGGAGAGACAATCTTATTCACAAAACTGATCTGATCCATACATGAAAGAACATACATTACAAATGTTTTGTCAGGGAAACCAACGTAATTGGAGGTAAGGTTTTTGTACCTATAGAGATTAGTCAGTACATGTGTTTAACCATGATGGTCATTGTAAGAGATAAGAAAAGTTTACCGAAACAAAAAAAGAACAGATTTTCCTACCTGGAATCACTAGATGTTTCAAATCTGTCTGGAACTGTTCATCTATGTTAGTAGCTATATAAACACAATTTGGATCTTTGAGATAACTCACTGTTTTGACTAACTTTGGGTAGCTAACATGTTGGTCAAAACCCACTACTACAGCTCCAACCTACAATAAAAATAAAATTAACAAAAATTATAAGTACATAATTTATTTTTTAAACATTACTACTTGTAAAGAAAAAAAGTATTTTGCTTCAATGCAAGTTTTCATAGAAAGCACTAATTTTTTTTTCTGACCCTTCTCACTTCCAGTCTTTTAAAATAATCTCAATTAAAAGTTTGGCATTAATCGTACTATTTTTTCATTCTGAACTTACATTTTGATCAATATATGATTATGATACACAGTCTTGAAGTTAGCAATATGTTAATTTTGATTTACTTTACATAATAAATTTCTTATCCCTCTGGATACACATGGGTAAAGAGTGTAGATGTCAGAACTTTTTTACAGAGTTACATTCAAAATTCAATTAAATTACTTTATTATCAATGAATATAATAAACTTTGCATAAAAATGTAGTTAATAAATATAATTTTAATTTCTCAATTTCAAAAGGATATATTTAAAAAACTCTTCTTTGTTCCTACATGCAACATAACACCTGTTTGCTTCTAACTCTCCAGTTTAAATATTCTTTTTATTCCTATTTGAATTTTTGAGTTTTGATACAGATTACAAACTTATAATATAGATATTTGCTAAAACATAATCTAATTCTATGCTCTCTAATCATCTTGACTGACAGATATAAACTAGAAAGTCAAACCCACATGCCATGCTCTCATATCGCATACTTTCTTTCAAAAAATATCAATAATTTACCCTGAGATTTGCTAATACATTATTTATAAACAATAGAAAAAATTATTTAAGTTTAATTATTTAAGAATTACAGAATAGGCTAGCTTGTTCTTAAGATAACTTCTGAATTATTTAGCCTACAAATTCAAAGTTGCTATTGCCGAGTTCATCTCAACCAGGTAAGGGAAACATTTTAATACACTTATAGCTTAGTTAGAAAGCCAGTTAAATTATAATAGTTATAGGACATTGTATTTTTTGTGTGTGTGTTATTATTTTATTTCCCATTTGAATACTTGAAATAAATAAAAATTCATAAGGTACTAACAATGACCCTACCAAACATTAAGGGTAACTTTTATCAATACTTTGACTGAAAAAAAAGTACAATACTCGTATGTAAATACTAAAATTCTTGTTAGAAAAGTCATTAAAATGTAAAAATTTGAAACTCATTAGATTAGTTAAGAAAACATAAAAAAAAATTCTCAGTGATGCATACAAGCTGCACAAGAATTAGATAATTGAATACATTGTTTTACTGTAACTTGGTGTTTGCTAGCAGGGTATTTATAGTTTTGTTAGGCACATTTATTAGTTAGACATGGTTCAAAGGTTAATAAAACAATAACAATAAATAAAAACAGATGTAAACTGTCGAGACTGAGGCTGTTTAGGATAGCTGTAATTTTCTGTTACAATGCAGAGCCATTATAGAAAAAAAAGATTTTAGATTTAGATTTATTCATTTATAAATTTAGATTTATTTTACATTTTTTTGTGATGTTTTTACTTTAGTAAAATAGTCTGACCCATATAGTGTTAGGGTACATAAAATATAAAGTTTTACAAAAAAAAAACAACATTTGGTATTCATTTAGGAGGTTCCATAAATTATGCAAATGAAATCTGAAAAATTCCAGATGAAAAAAAAATGTATTTCTAATCTTAATGTGTAAATCACCTTGCATTCAGACTATGACTCCACATATTTACAGACATTTTTTTGTAAACATACTTAATTACAAAATCAGATTTTCTGTGTACAAAAGACTTGTAATGTTTACCAAATGCTTGCCAAGTTTCGTAAAGATACATTTACTACATTAAGAGTTATAGAATGTATAGTTTTATGGTTATACAATAGTTGCATTGTTTGTCAAAATGACCAAGCTATCATACAGAGGGTCAAACTCTCCTACTCATGCCACATCATGTTGATAGTTTATGTCTTGGTCTACTATAACACTTTGTAAGTAATTTCTTTTTAAAAGCCTCACAACAGCTGGACAGAATTTTTATTATTTTAGAATTCTTCAAACTAATCTGTCAAGCTTAGTTTTACAAATGGAAGGCTGTAGCAACACTGTTAAAGTCTGCTTTTATTCTTAGCCAAAACAAGTAAACTAGTAAAATTTGTAATTTTTCATATGTATTGGACAGTTTCACAAGCAAATTTTAATATTGTTATTATTTTCAGATGTTAAAAAAGTTTGTTTATACCATACTCAGATGAACAATGGGCACAGATGGGCAGAAAAATGTAATTTTTCATCATTTTTACTTTACTGCAAAACCTTTTTGATGCATAGTTATCAAATTTTATTAACTCCCTTCCTTTCCATCGGAGCATGCTTGGTACTCCCACTATTGCTAAAAGAATAGGGGTGTACTCTAATAAAGGTTTTTCATACTCAATCCAATGATATATGGTTTGTAACGCCTTTCTTTAATCAAACACACAGTAACTCACTCAAATATAAAATTTTTGATATTTTATCTAATTTCCTAACTGTCCCTGGTTATTAAGATTACAAAATGATTGGGCATTAATAATGATGAAGATATGTATTTACTTCTACATATAAAAACTTACCTCAGAATCCAATTTCAACTCTTTTGCTACCCAGTTATACCAGTATTCTGTTTCAGGCATTGGATCTGGCTAGTGAAAGTAAATCAAATCTTTGTGTAAATACTTAGATGTTATGACTTAATGTCTTTGACATATGATTACATTGTGACAAACACACTTTGTGATTGAGCACGTCATCTTTATTAAAGTTATTGAGAAATGAAAAATATTGCACTACTAAGACCATTACTGAAATGATTGTAATTCAAAATCATGTATGTTTGATTACTTTGGTGAAATAAGAGATATTAATAACTTACTGTCAAAAAAGTGTTATGAACTTCAGTCAGCATCATGTATGTATTAAGTGATCCAAGTATATTTTAGACCATGTTCAGCTAGTTTCAAATAGGTTTCTGACAAAACAAATGCACTAATGATAAATCACATACAGATACAATTTCATAATCATTTGAGAAATTCATAAGTAATTATTTTCTTACACCAACAGGTAGGAAAGGGATTCCAGCACTGTGAAGTTCACCTGCAATACCACTACTTCCAAGGACGTACACCTTTTTTTTGAAATCTATGGACTTCAAGTACACTGCCACACAGTAGGATGTTGGGAATATTCTATCCTGATCAATGAGAGAAATTATATACACTTGTACACAAACTTTCTGCTCAGTCAGTTTTTGTTCATGAAACAATGTAGCTTTCACACACACATTTTCACTTTAGTAATGCTTTTTGGACTCTAGGTGTGAAACAAGATCTGTGGTTTCAGAAGTACTATAATAACACAGCATAATGTTTTTGGACAACAGGGGGACCTATTAGTCCATCTCAGCTGTTTCATCCTTTAAAATAATTTAAAACCATAAATCTTAAAGCCAGCCCTTATCATTCATATACTTATCAAGCTTTTTCTTAAACTCACTTATATTTAGTGCCTCTACAACATCTGAAGGCAACCCATTCCAAAGGCAAACAACCCTGTTAGAAAAATGAAATTGTCTTAGCTGAAGATGATTCCTACCTTGGCAAAATTTCTCATATTCTCATATTCTGTTTAATATGAAGAAAAGATGATGCATCAACACTATCAATTATCTTTACAATCTTAAACACCTCAATCAGATCCCCCCCCCCAACTCTTCTCTTTTCAAGAGAAAACAATTTGAGAGATTTCAGCCTTGACAACCCCTCCATCCCAAGCACCATTCTAGTAGCCCTTCTCTGAACCTTTTCCAACAATTCAGCAGGGTAAATTATCTTACAAAGAATTTACCCAGTTTAAACTTTTAAACAGATTTTTCACCTGTAAACTGAGTCCAATTCCTTACCAGAATGACAAGTTTTATAAAAAGCTATTACTAAGAGCTCTTTCAGTCATGCAAGTGTATTTATCTGTAGACTCGACTTGATAAACGTCTTTGTTTCAAATAATCACTCACAATAAGAGAGATCAGTAGTGTAACTAGGGAGGGTTAAACAGGGCAGCTGTCTTGGGCACAGCCCGGAAGGAGATGCAGAGCCTCAGCTATTTTAACATATATTTAAAAACTAAACCTGATAAAATGATTTGGCAAAAATTTTCATTATCATATATTATTATAAACAGGATTGCTTTTGCTTTATGATCATATAGTATGTGTGTGTGTGTGTAGGGGGGGGGGGCAGTTCGTCAAATTTGCCCTGGGCACAAAAATACCTGTTTATGCCACTGCCAGAGGTTTATGTATTCTACTAAACTAGGTCAAAGAACTTAACTCACACTGTGCAATGTTACTTAACATTTTCATTCTCATTTCTAACAAAGTATTTAAAAAAAATACACATTTCCTTTCTATAAGTAAGAGCTATTTATGTTCCTTAAAGGAAAAGATATGTGATACACTATAGGTGCATGTGTTGATATTAGTTAGCATATTAGAAGTAACCTATGCAATGTCTTTGAAAATATTACTCCTGAAAGAGATTATGGAACATTATTTTAACTAAACAATAAAAATAATTCCCCTGAAAGAGATTATGGAACATTATTTTAATGTTCTTTTGTCCTTAATGTATATCTGAAGAATAAAGATATTACCCCTGAGATCTTACGGAACATTATTTTAATGTTCTTTTGTCCTTGATGTATATCTCAAGAATAAAAATATTACTCATGAGAGAAATTACAGAACATTATTTTAATGTTCTTTTGCCCTTCTTGTAGTATAACTCAACAATAAAAATATTACCTCTGAGAGATTATGGAATGTTATTATAATGCTCTTTTGTCCTTCTTGATGCATAGCTCAACTAGGCTGCCAACAGATTTAAAATATAAATTGTATACATATTTCTTAGAAACTTTTAGTTTCCAAACAAACTGCTTAGTAGAATTTAAACACTTACCACACTTGATTTAAAACCAAGCACTTCACATTTCCTATGGTATTCATATCTTGACTTACTACTGTTATTTGTGACAAAGATTACTGTCTTACCCTGCAATAGACAGAAAAAGTGAGAAAAGTTATTGTTTTTCACATAACTAGTAAAATATTACAAATATAAGTTTATACTACATCCCACTTTCATGCAATATATACTTAAACATAAAAACATTTTGTATAAAAATGAACCATAAAACAGATGTTGTTGGTAATGTGTTAGTTTTCCTTAGTCATTTACACAATGTTGTAAACAATACAAATCCCTAATAAGTATTCCAGTTTGCAATTGTTATAACAAGTTAGAAATTAAATACATAGTACATTACATACGATACTTTACCAAAATTACTAACATCATTTGCCATAAATATTTATTTTATTGTATTACTATCATGAATATACAAGTAGTATAGTAACAATGTAATTAGCTGCATGGCATTCATGTTAAAATTTATTAAACAGTTTTATATATTTGTGTTTTATTGTTAATTAAAAACAATTCTATCACAATGCATACACCCAACAAAGTAAGTATATTTCCACTTAGCTAAAATTGGTCCTTCAGGGAATGATCACATGTGCTAATGTAATAAATATTTTTAAAAAATTGAATAAGAGTCAAAAATAAATCTGGAGTGCACGTTTGTCTTATTACCATATCTTGAAGAGCATTTATAGTTTCTTTTGCTCCAGGAATTGCTTCATTTCTATTCCACAGTACTCCTGGTATTAGAAAGAAACAGTATATTATCAAAATGTCAAAAAAAAATTCTTCATTGTCTAAGCATTTCAAATTTTTTTTTTCAATATGTTTCATTACATGAATGAAATATTTTAAATATATGTTTTAACTAATGGGTGTTACTTTTTAATGGAATTTTCTCAACTGTAAATTATGGTTTAGAAGCAAAATTTCTTTTACAAAGTGTTACACCTTTAGATGGAAGCCTACATATGTAGTAGGGTATGTAGTAAAATAAGTAACAGAAAAGTTTTAATAATTTTTATGTTTTTTTTCATAACAGATTTCTGTTCTAACTTCTAGGATAATACTTAGTCAACCAGTATTCCAGTTACCATTAAAAAGCATTGTTATTAACATAGGATACACAGAAAGTTCTAGGAACTTATGAAAGATAGTACAAAAATAATTAACATCTTAAGCAAAGGACAAATAAAGAAAACAAAAGTCATTTGAATTGAAGTAGAAGATGGCAGCCTTATGCATGATGCCACACCTAAGGAAAACTTGATCCAAAGCATCATTGTCTAGCACTAAAAAAACAAGCTTCACACAGAAAACTACCAACACATGACAGCTGAGAAGTAACTATTTGAATATAAATATAATAATGCATCTAAGTTGACAGTAAACTCTAGAACAATCTGAATTGATTGATTAAATGCTATAATTAATCCCAATATTTTGTTTCTGAGATTATCTTTTGTATTTAAAGTTTTCTCTATAATAATACAATCCTAATTCCTAATCGCATTATACAGTTATTAATTAGCTGGTTTTGTATTTCATAACACAAAATGCTGAAAAAAAGGAGCTTCAACGAAATTCAACTACGGTGTGGTAATGCCAGTGTCAGACTCTCAAACCAGAATAACTGGTCACAATCAGAACATAATATTTGCTAAAGACATATTGAAGCAATTATAGTAAAAGCAATAGGAATCTTAATAAAAGCACGTTAATATCATTAACACTACAGTACAATTACCATCACAATCGGTGAGTACAAAGTCAAAAGAATTCAAAAATCCATTATGAAACACAGTTGCATCAAGTTTTTTCGTCATGATCAAGCACCGAGTCTAGGATAGTAATAATCTGCCGCCAATGGCCAAATACTAGTATACACAAAATATATAAACTGAGCCTCTGAACTTGTGGACATATAACTATCATCAGTAAATATAATTTAGTAAACTATTTTATTTCAACTTGTTTTACGTAATAAAAGAAAAATATACAAACTAGAATTGTGTATTTCATCCAATTAAATATATATATATATTTAAAATTTTTGGTTTTTTTTCGAATACTCTGAAATAAATGGTATTAATAAATGACAACTGTGGTAGCAAGTCTGAAAAATAGATGTACGATACTCGAAAGAGTACAAGACACCCCCGAAACGAAATAACCGTTTATACACTTTACTTAAGCACTTCGAAAAAGCTTCAAAAAACACTGTTTTACAATAAATAATAAATTAAAGCTCAAAGAAGAAAATTTCTTATGTTCAGTTTTACATAAATTCCTTTTCATACTGCTACAGGAACGGCATATCCTTTTGTTAAATAAAGTTAAATTACTGCCTCATAATAAACACTATGAAACGAAAATCGAATTTCAGGTAAAAATGTTAAATTCACTCGACGTTTAGCTTTATAAGAAAATTCGTTGTTAAATATTTCTCTGTTCTTTCAGTTTCATCGTGATCTAGCAGTATTCCCCCAGTTATAATCAAGTGCCTATGCAAAATGGCCAGGTGGTTAGGGCGCTCGACTCGTAATCTGAGGGTTGCGGGTTCGAATCCCCGTCCCACCAAACATGCTCGCCCTTTTAGCTGTGGGGGCGTTATAATATTATGGTCAATCCCACTATTCGTTGGTAAAAGAGTAACCCAAGAGTTGGCGGTGGGTGGTGATAACTAGCTACCTTCCCTCTAGTCATACGGTGCTAAATTAGGGATGGCTAGCGCAGATAGTCCTCTTGTAGCTATGCGCGAAATTTAAAAACAAACAAAAGCCTATATAAACTTCAGAATTTCTATAGAGCACTCAGCACTGTAATGTGAAACTCAAGTAAACAATATTCTTTTTGAGTCTTATGGATCTTCTATACTGTTTATTATGTCTTTATTTCATTTAGCATTACGTATACCAGTTAAACAAAGTACATTAACACCATTATTTACGTTAACTATAGATTGTTAAGTAAAGAATATTGGTTAATAAGTTGTTGTTGTTTAAATTAATATTATCGCCTCTTCCGCCACTAGTATTATTCCTTTTGATAAATAAACGTGTCATTGGTTTGTAAAGTTCATTACACCGCGCTTTGTCTTTTTCGTATGTACAAATTATAGTTCTTATAAATTCCGTCATATTTATGCTATGTGAACTTAATAACAAAATCTCATTATCTTAATATCATTGTGATATTCAGGAATCATAAGTTGTTATAGACATACAATTGAATAGTTCTAAACGGAGCTAGTTGTTGCTCAGAATTAGTTTGGTATTGCCAGATTCTGCTTTGTCTTCATTCTTTGTAGAATAGTCAATCTAGCACCTATACATACACAGTATAAAACGATCATAAGGCTTCAGGTAAAAAAACGTTATATTCGCTCGACGTTTCGTTTTACGAAATAACCCATTGTTAAACATACTTCTGTTCTTTCAGTTGATCGTGATCAAGTGGTTGGTACAGTATGTGAGAGCTATGACCACATACATTTTCCATTGTGATGACTTAATGGTTATGATAATGGACACTTAAAAACAAAAAGTATCATTGTAAACGTTTTGGCTTTGTTTTGTACATGTATATATCTATATATCTGTTTGTTTGTGCCCCCCAGTGGCACAGCGGTATGTCTGCGGACTTACGATGCTAGAAACCGGGTTTCGATACCCGTGGTGGGCAGAGCACAGATAGCCCTTGTGTAGCTTTGTGCATAATTAAAAACAAACTGTTTGTTTGTTTGAAGTTAAGCACAAAGCTACACGAAGGGCTATTTGTGCTCTACTAACCACGGGTATTGAATCCTGGTTTCTAGCGTTGTAATTCCGCAGACATTCCGCTGTGCCACTGGGGGGCATCTATATGTCTTTAGTATAAAGTATCCGCATCCAATAAAACTAGAAAAACACATTATTTCTGTCGTGGACGATTTTAATTTATAACTACGATTACAAGCAATACAAAGTCTTCAGCAACGTTAGTTATTAGAGTACTATTCATATTTTGTTTTACATATTTTTTCAAACTGCTGAAGCAAGCGAAAACAACAATTCACACTGCTTTCCAAGATTCTGTTAGCGTTCAGTCCCCAACTTTAACACATATTCTTTGTTGTTGAAGAACAGTTTTCAGCCGAACCTGAGTTGCTTACATTTGTAGAGACAAAGTAATAGGTGCCAGTAATCTGTTTGTTTGTTTGAAGTTAAGCACAAAGCTACAAATGGGCTATCTGTGCTCTGCCCACCGCGGGTATCGAAACCGGTTTCTAGCGTCGTAAGTCCGCAGACATACCGCTGTGCCACTGGGGGGCGCCAGTAATCTGACGGTCTGTGCTCACACACATTTGATAACTTTTAGTAAACCCAGAACGTCCAACTTTTCATTTCTTTTATATAACTTCTCAGATTACTCGCTCTTATTGGTAATTTCACTTGTTGATGCTTCCGTGTTACCAAGTATCAGGAAGAAGCAATGAAGGATTGAAATCGCTATCAGATAAAAAAAAAATGAATTAGAACTAGCAGGACCAAACTTGGCATGCGAACTCGGGGTGACCAGGTAGAGGGGTGTCTTTATCTATTTCGTGTTGCCCCATATCTAGAGAGTACCAAGTCGGGCTAAAATGCGCCCGGAAGGTTCACCCAGACATGATGTGGCCTAGTAATAGATTTTAGAACTAGCAGGACCAAACTTGGCATGCGAAGTCGGGGTGACCAGGTTGAGGGGTGTCTTTATCTACTTCGCGTTGCCCCATATATAGAAAGTTCGAAGTTGGGCTAAAATGCACCCGGAAAGTAACCATGGCATGATGTGGCCTAGTAATAGATTTTAGAATTATCAGGACCAAATTTGGCATGCG
>NW_013665634.1:950111-959860 GCF_000517525.1 Limulus polyphemus | reverse complement strand
TTATCAGGACCAAATTTGGCATGCGAACCCGGGGTGACCAGGTGGATGGGTATATTTATCTATTTCGTGTTGTCCTATATCTAGACAGTCCCAAGTAGGCTAAAAATGCGCCCGGAAGGTCACCCAGACATGATGGGGCCTAGTAATAGGTTTTCAGAGTCGCTGAACTCGAATATGGCATTGAAGTTTGTGTTACTGCCCCCCCCCCCCTCGGGATCGCGGGGTCGCCATGTCTGAAACTGTGTTCATACCGCCATTTAGAAGTTAGCGGGACCAAACTTGACACACATGCTCAGATATCAAGGCAGGTGTTCTAACGAGTTTTTTTTTTTTCGAGTACGAACCCCTTGGGGTAGCGATAGAAATAATAGGAGATAAAGGAGGAACTTGATTGGAAAACTGGGGTCTCTGTAAACCCCAAAGGTTCCGAACTGTGGATATTTTATGATACTGTATTCTAACTTTGATTAGTAGTCTTTCATTTTTAACTCCTACAGTTCCAGATGAAACTTTATATCACAGTTGACTAAACTGACTGAGTATGGATAAAGTTATCGACGGCATAGATTCGACGTGCAAAACATTTATTACGTCATAATATTCTCACTTTCATTTAAGAATCTTTCTTCAGGATGTTGAGTCGGTAAGATTTTGTTTTTTATACATACAGATGAAATATCTGCTCCTTATGCTTTTGTGTCTGTCACCCCAATATACTAATACACTAAGCTCAGTGACGACGAAATGACAATTATATATTTATATTACAATAGGGACATTAGTTTTTGTAATATTTTATTAGATGTTTGACTTTTTTGGAAATATGTTCGTAACTTTGCAACACTAACATGTAAGATGACATAAAATGGATATATTTTTTGTTACATGTCTCACTGTGCTAGAATACATATTCGTACCATATTACTAGAACCATTGACCAGAAACAAAACATACCTGTAAAATGTTGCAACAAATAACAAGCTGTGTGTTGAATATACATGACTGTTTAAGTTAATGCGAGTGTTATGATTTAGTTCGTTTATGTAGCGCGAGTGTTAATGTTGTTATTTGTAGAAGCGATAATTTATGACAAGTTTTCTTACGTAACTGTTTACGAATAATACGTTGTGTAGTTCAGTTGTTGTGAATGGACGTCATGTTACCAGGATCTTCCGAGTTTTTCTCGTTGCCTTAATTGAGTATTATTTCATCATAGTATCTCGTAGTGTTTAGAATGTTCTGGGCCGCTGTTAAACACGAGTCCAAAAAGTAGTTCGAGTATTTTAGTCAAATAGATAAGTCCAAACTGCGTGATTGTGAGATTTCTAAGGTGAAAATATTACAGATTGTATTGTAATAACAGAATAGAGAAGAAATAACTCGTCTTTTCAAATTGTGTCCTAAAGTAACTGAACCAGCCTGTGTGGACTTTGATGAAAAAAAGAGACAATTATTTAAAGCTCTGGATACAACTGTTATAACCAACAGTTTAATGAACATTTGTGTACACGTATGACTTGTCTTAATATACTATTTTAAAATAAGTGTGCTGTTTTCTATTGTTGAAATTTATCGCCAACAAGTCACAGACATCAACTGTAAAGAATTCGGCCCATACATACAAAACCTGACACTGTGTGACATTCAACGTGCACAACATTACAACAAATAACAAGATGTGTGACATTCAACGTGTACAGCATTATAACAATGTTACAACAAACATCTACATAAAAAGATTCAGTGTCTATGTGTGTCACGTAATTGCTCCTAAACCGCTGGCTGCACTGACTTCTAAATGGTACCAAACGAATCGTCTCGGTCCCGAGGTTTGCACTAAAGTAAAACTTTTCACCAATCCCTTAGTAGTAGTTCAAGCATTAAATTTGCATTATAGCAGCCCAGTAAATATGGGCCATAGGCTCACGAGTTCGCTAAGTGGTGCGGATCAAATCGGCTCGAAGGCTCACTCAAAGGAAAAAATAAATCACCCCATCCATTGGGGAACCCGGGGATTTCCCGAAAATCCCATCTCGTAAACTGCTGGACTCACCAACTTCTAACTGATGCCAAACAAATCGTCTCGGGTTTGAGGTTTGCATAAAAGTAAAAATATTTACCCAATCCACCAGGGAACCCAGGTATTTCGCGAAAACACTTTTAAGAGAATTCACTGAAAGCTGACCCCAAATTTGGCATTGAATTACATTAGACTACGTAAATAAGTAGGTATACTAATTAGTGTTCGTAACTTCGTTAAAGAAAGTAAACGTATATTATAGCAGCAGTGATCATTAAACTGAAAAAAGTGAAAAATAGTAGTTCAAGCATTAAATGTGCATTATAGCAGCCCTATAAATGTGGGCCATAGGCCCACTGCTTTGCTAGTCAAAATACATAACCTGAAATGTGTTTGTTTGTTTGTAATTAAGCACAAAGCTACACAATGAGCTATCTGTGCTCTGCCACCACGGGTATCGAAACCCGGATTCTAGCGTTGTAAGTCCGCAGGCATACCGCTGTGCCACTGGGGGCCCTGCAACGTGAACGGCGTTACAAACTATCAAGTTACATAACACGAAACTTGTACACTGTTACAACAAATAACAAGCTATATAAAATGAAACGTACCCAACGCTCCAACAAATAACAAGCTATATAAAATAAAACGTACGCAACGTTGCAATAAATAACAAGCTATATAAAATGAAACGTACCCAACGCTTCAACAAATAAACAGCTATATAAAATGAAACTTACGCAACGTTACAACAAATAACAAGCAATATAACATAAAACGTACGTGATAAAACAGTTGAATTTCTTTTATCTACCAGTTGAACATGAATATATTTTCTTTCATTTTGTGCTACTTTAAAACTACTTTTTTATTCTTAATGATTTAATGCCTTTACTTTCTTTATAGTTCACTCGTTAGTGGTATATAAAAAAAATTAAGATCGCCATTATTTTCAGCCTTCTTTTCTCATTGCTTAAAAATTGATTTTAGTTTAGTAACTAAATTAAAATAGCTTTAAAGTGCCCGTGTTGATAAAAAACGCTTCTGAAGTATTTTGTTTCCAAACACACGAAACCAAGTCTACATATATTTAAAAGTACAAACGTTAACAGCATGTTTTAACAGTTCCAAGCTAAGCCAATATTCCCTTATTGATTGTTGCATTGAATTGTTTGTTTGTCGTGAAAAGCTACTTGGCGGAAATCTGTGCTAGCCGTCCCTAATTATGAAGTGATAAACTATAGGGATGGCAACTAGTCAACAACACCCACCGCCAATTCTTGGACTACTCTCTGCCAACGAATAGTTGGATTGACCGTCACATTATAACGCTCTCACTGCTGTAAAGATGAGCATGTTCAGTTACGGGATTCGAACCTGCGACACTAACCACTGAAGAAGTACTGGGTAAAAGAAGGACATGCTAAGTTTATGTGACCAAAGATGTCATTACAATGGATACAGAGAAACATAAGAACTTCAGAAGGAAAGAAAGGAATGGACACACGAAAAATGATAAGAAATCGACTTAAATCTCTCAACCATCTACACCACAAAGACGTTTCATCAAGAAACTGATGAAAAGTTGGCAAGAATTTTGACAACATGGGAGTAAAACGTTGTCAAATTTACAGGGAAGAAGCATGCATTATTCCCCCAACCTGTCAAAGCCCAACAGAAATGAGGAGACACTGATAACACTGAGATCTTCGCGGTCAGAAGACAATTGAAATCGAAATATTAGATCTATAGACTTCAATAATTGTTTTAAATTTACTTTTTGTGGTGGAGGCCGCCATGTACAGATGAGATCTTTTGCTAAAAACTCACTTGTTAGCATTCAGTTTTTTAACAATAATAAAGAACAAACAAATTATGTTTGCATACATTTTTTATATTGACGTTTTAAAGAAGAATAACAATAAAATAGTCAAATTAAGTTATCTGCTTCAAGAGTATATAGGTAAAAATTCGGCAATATATAACAACGATGAAAAATATAGAAAGCGAATCCAGACAGTTTCCTTTAAAAATTTGGTTTAATTTTTAATTTTCATGTTTCGTGTATGTGTTACTGGCGCGATAGTGGACTTATTTTATTTTGCGGTGAGCGGCAGCTTTAGTTTGGGAAAAATTCAATAATTTTCTTCTGCTTTATATATTACTTTGGAGTGACGGGGTTTGCTTTTTACATTTATACCACACAGTTGTTTTCCTCTTGTAAATATATTTATTCTGTCGTATTTCACTAGCGTGGCGTGTCTTACTTAGCAAAAGACAGTTATTCCAGACACGTTGTTTACAGCCATCTCCTTTAAAATATTCAATACAGCTTGGTGTGCTAGCTTCACAAACAAATGGAATTAAACTGCATTTTGGTTATAAATTATGTTCTTGTGGACAACCGTATTTCATAAGAAGCTTTGCATGTTTATTTCTGTTTTACTACAAAGCCGTATAATGAACTTTCTAAGATGTTTTCCAGCAGGAATCAAACTTCGATTTTTAGCAATATAAGCTCTCAAGTTTACCACTGAGCCACCGAGAGGACAAAAGTAGGCTTTCTAAATGGCACAGAAATTTTATAAATTTCTTTCAATAAATATCTTATGAAGCCTTCCGGCATAATAAAGAGATCCACACACGCAAATAAAAACTAAATTTTCGAAGAGAAAACGAGAATTTTCACTATTTTCATTGCTTTAAAACATATAATAATAACTATAATAACTTTTAAAAACAAATGCTCACGCTCTACGAAGTCATGGCTTTTTTTAAAGAAATAAATACTTGAAGAATTTTTTGTTTGTAATTAAACACAAAGCTACACAATAAGCCATCTTTGCTGTGCCCATCACGGGTATCGATACCCAGCTTTTAGCGTTATAAGCCTTCAGATTTATCTCTGTGTTACTGCAGAGAGAGAAGGGGGAGGGAAGAATATCGTAGTTTAATAAGATTTTCCTCCTTTATTTGCGTTTCCAAAGTCTACATCTATCAACTTATCTTGCCGTCTCACATCTTTTTCTTGGGATACTGTTTCGTGCGTAGGAATTAGAAAACTAAATTCTACGTCGAAAAACTCTGAAACTTTCTGATATTTCTTTTTTTAGTATTCTCGTCTTTCGATTCATTTTTTAAACGTTTGTTATTTCAGTGATTTGTATTTTTCTTTTTCATTTATTGTTGTTTTTATCATAAATTGTTTTCTGAGTTTACAAAACTGTATTTAATCGTTCACGTTGTATTGTTTTACTTCCCAGGCTTTTCTTTTATTTGTTGACCTCTGCTTCCAGGCATGTTGTATTAAAACAAAATTTTCAGTGTCTCTGCACATTGAACCATTACGTTTTCAGTTTTTATTTTGGTCCTGACACCTCAGATCGATACTTAGTGTTTTTTACTTATTTTAAAGAGCAAATTATGAAAACGTAACACTTATATTCCAATAGTTTGTGTTGTATAGGACCTTCGAGAAAAACCAAACCAAACCAATAACACAATAAGAAAAAACGTTTTATATTGTTTAGGACTACTATCATGCTCTGTTAGAAACAAAAATTATCTCATGTAAGCATACAGTATTTATAATTCAGTACGTTGAAATAAACGTGTTAGCCATAATCATAGCTTGTACACCACTACCAAGAAATTTTATGTTTTTCACCGGTTCGATTTGTTTTGAATTTCGCGCAATACGGATATTAACCATCGCATTGTAATGTCTTCAAACCTGAAAGGGCGAACATATTCGGTGACGGAGATTCAAACCCACGATTCTCAGATTGTGAATCGAGCGCCTTAGCCACCAGGCCATGCCAGACGTTGTTTTTGTTTGTTTGTTGTTAAGTTCAAAACTATACAATAGGCTATCAGTTTTGTGTCCACCACGAATCTCGATCTTTAGCTTTATAAGCCTTCAGACTCGCTAAGCCACTGGAGGGTATTTCAAGCGACTTGTCCTAAATTTGTAATGCTAAGTTATGGAAGAAAGTTGTCAAAAACGAAAGGTTTGTTATTAATATTACTCAGGTATAAAACGTGTCTAACCATTTCGTAGGCGTGGATTTAGTGTTATAAATTGTAACATTGCTTTGCCAAAATATAAATTGAATTGAAACATGCAAGAAATAAAACACAAAAAAAAACAACAACTTTAATCTTTGGATTGAAAACTACACATAAAATAAAAAATATGTATAAAAAATACACCCGAAAGAACGAAATCAATAATACTAAAGCCAACATACTGGTACCTAAAGTAATCAAAACAAAGAAGAACGACCCCAGCAAAGCTTTCAAGGATCTCACATTAATTGGTCAAGCATATAAAGTGTTTGCATATACACATGTATATATATATATACATTTGTAGCTTTTTTTGACATACTTAAAGAACGACTTCGTAGCTGCCTTGTCTAAATTCCACTGATAGCCATAAATTTCATATCACGCCTTTGGTCAGTATCACTTTAACGAATGGTTGGAGAAGTTTCCATTGTCAGAACAGTAACTTCTTTTCTGAATTATTCTAAGTATTCAATATTGTCAGTTAGAAAAAAAGTTTTAATACCTTTTGATTTATTATTTTACATACCCCACTCTCTTCCCATATAAAAACACATTAGTTCATTTCCTAAACAATTTGATTAGTCCGAGCTGCTCGTTGTTTTTTCGTATCCACACTCGTACCTTGGGTCTCTACCATTTGTAACTAAAGTTAGTTATGGCTGAACTTATTGTGTATGAAATTCTTTATGTTTTCCTACTAGATGGCACTGTTCGAGTCTCGGGCTCTTGTTCCGAGGACAAGCATTAATTACCCTATAGACCAGTGGTTCCCAAACTTTTGTGGCTCTCGCACTCCATAAGGAAGCCCTCGCCCCCCCCCCCCTAAAAAGTGTGCATTAGACATTTCCTCTTGGTGACATTGGGGAAAAACGGACATTTTATAGGCTTCTTCCGCATACCCCCTATACCCTCATTTCGCACCCCAGGGGGTACCACACCTCTGGTTGGGAACCCCTGCTATAGACCATAATATATGTCCATAGTAATCAATAAATGAAAACGTAATCACTCAAAAATATGTTTGTTGTTGCTTGAAAACCTTAAGTTTCACAAGAGCGACTTTGTAGTAGATTCAACAAGCTCTTGTAACTTTATTCTATAGCTTATTCTTAGGTATGATCCCCCCTCCCCCATCCAAAGTCAAACTATAAGTTTCAAGTGAAACTGTTGCGTTACTTTATTTTATATTAATTTGTATTACACAAGCTTCAAAACTGAAATTTCCTTCCAGTGATTGAAACAATCCGTATTTTGCGTATCTTGAAGGAAAGAAAACGTATTAAAATACGTATTTTGCGTATCTTGGAGCAAAGAAAACGTATTAAAATACGTATTTTGCGTATCTTGGAGCAAAGAAAACGTATTAAAATAATGCTTTAAAACGTAATTGCCAATTTCGAGATGTTATTCGGTGAAAAGAAAAATTAAAATCAATATTGAATAGCGAGAGATCAACAGAACTATATGTTTTTAAGTTATTAAATCTGTGTGTTTCCTTCTTACCAGTTATTCATTCCAAACCACATTGATCGTGGCCTTCCGCTATATAGAACTTTCACTTTTATTAAACCAATTTGAATAGAGTAAATTAAATACAACTTTAGAAACCTAACATTTTAATTTCCGTCATTAAACCTCAAGAAACGGGTCATTAACCAGTAATGGTTTCGTTTAAGAATATAAAGAAATATTGTACCGATTAATTGTAATTATGAAAATTTCTCGAGAGCACATAATTTCTGACATATGCAAATAACCCGTAAAACATTAGACTCTTCATTTATTGTGAAAACGTTAAATGAGCTTGTGAAAATGTAATGCAAGTATACCTTGTAGATTTGCTTATTTTCTACCATACACATTCCACGTTATCATGTATACGTGTAGTTCTATCACGAGAAAACAATAAACAAACGTTAAAAAGAAATTTTCATGTCAGGCAGTTGGATGGCATTGTGTAAATATAACTCAAAAACATTCAGTTTAGTTTGAATGTGAAATGTCAAATAAGGTATTTTTTTTGTTTTATTATGAACACAACTAATACGCTACATAAAGCTCATATTGCGTTAGATATAATTTAAACTGTTTATATTCTATCTACATCAGGCATCAAGCACATATTGTGTTACACATATTGTCGACTATTAATACTTCAGTCACATATTGAGCTACAATGTGAACTGTTAATACTTTACATTAGGCACATATTGCTTTAGATATAATGTACACTGTTAATGCCCTAAATCAGGAAGTAGTAAAATTTATATTATACTATCATAGTTAATTGGTTCAGGTGCGAATACATTCTGTACTGTATGTTAATTTATTTGTACGTATAGTAACTAGCGTTATCTTTCTACAATTACCACATTAACTTGAAGTAAAAACGCTAAAGGTCGAATTTGTAGTCGCCACTTACTAGGCAAAATGATGAGTTAAGTACTTTGGTCAAGTGTCAGTTTAATTTTATTGGTTAAAAAGTTGTAACACTTATGTAAAAACTGAGCGTGCTTTTCAGTTTAGAGCAATTTCTAATATGGCTATTGACTGTTTACACGTCAATCATCTAAAAAATATCAGAGGCAAATATATTTTCATGTTAATACAGAAATACCATAATAGAGAAACAAACAAACAAATGATTCAGCACAGTTCTAGTAATTTATATTTTTGTTTTTTAATGATGCGCTTTATTGGATTTACGTAGAAGCTCAACAGGGAAATTAATTCATATATATATAACATATCTTTAGACAACAAAAGGCCATAGTACGTTGAAGGCTGCCCTTCTTGGGAAAAGTAAGAATTTAAGCTCATTTTTCACTTTTCAGCATATGATCGATTCCTCTCTTAAATTATTGTATAGTGTGTTAGCTTCCATTACTGAAGATAAATAAAACTGTCTTAACTGTAGTCTAACCTATGTATTCATAATCTTAACCGCGTGACCTCTCGTCTAATTATCTTCAGAATATAGCGAAAGTAAATTAGATATATTTATCTTATCGATCCCCCGATAATCTTGTAAACTTCAATTACCCTTTACCCTTTTTCTCCTCAAGAAAAAATAAAATATTTCAGTAAAATAACCTTGTAATCATTCAATAGCGGATCCTTTCCGGTAGATCTATATCCTTTCTTAGAAAAGATGAAAACTGTAAACTGTATTTTAGATGAGGCCTAGCTAGTAATTTTTATAGAGATAATTACCTCTTTTAACCTGTAATCAATATGTCCGTAAATAAATGTTAACTCTCTCGAGTTATACTCTAAGCCCCTTGTTTATAAACTCCTCATTACATTACCACTTTATTCTCAGTTCCCCAGTTCCCTCGCTACTATTCACCTGTAATCGATATGTCCATAAATAAATGTTAACTCTCTCGAGTAATACTCTAAGCCCCTTGTTTATAAACTCCGCATTACATTACCACTTTATTCTCAGTTCCCCAGTTCCCTCGCTACTATTCACCTGTAATCGATATGTCCATAAATAAATGTTAACTCTCTCGAGTTACACTCTAAGCCCCTTGTTTATAAACTCCTCATTACATTACCACTTTATTCTCAGTTCCCCAGTTCCCTCGCTACTATTCACCTGTAATCGATATGTCCATAAATAAATGTTAACTCTCTCGAGTTATACTCTAAGCTC
>NW_013665634.1:944624-949661 GCF_000517525.1 Limulus polyphemus | reverse complement strand
TTGTTTATAAACTCCTCATTACATTACCACTTTATTCTCAGTTCCCCAGTTCCCTCGCTACTATTCACCTGTAATCGATATGTCCTTAAATAAATGTTAACTCTCTCGAGTTATTACTCTAAGCACCTTGTTAATAAACTCCTCATGACATTACCACTTTAGTCTCAGTTCCCTCGCTACTATTCACTTTAGTTTGAACTACCAGAAATGAATTACATATTATTTTATTTTCTTGACATCATACAGTGGAAGGGTTGTTTATTTTCACACAAGATGCACAAGGGCTATCTGTGCACAACCCTCATGAAATTTGAACTCATAGATTAGAGCAGCTTGCTAGTCAGCACCATCTTCCGCCAGCTTCTGAACTTCTCATGTTTGACCGAAATCTTGGATTTGACCGTCACTCTTATAGTGCACCAATGACCCGAAAAACGCAGACCGCGTTTTTTGACATCTGCATGAGATCTCAAACTTTCGTATTTACATTTTGAACAATCTAATCACTGAACCACAACTAAACCCCGTATTAAGGAATTACACATGCAAATGGGAATGGAATTTTTAACTTGAGTGGATCTTAATACGCAGGTAGACTAAGTAATCGGGTCAGGGACCTCTAATATTTAAATATAGCTGCCCTTAGAAAGACAGCCATACAGCAAAACCCGTCTTTATAAGGCATTTGAATGGTTCTTAAGACGAATTACGAGATTGCCTGTCATTTTTATAACTCGAATTCCACCACGTAGATCCGTTGACCGACTCGCTTATTACTAAGCAACACCATATCTATGTGCAAAAGGAAAAGCAAATCGTTATGACAAAAGAAATGTTTACTCAAATCGATTTTCAAAGTACACATGATTAATTTAAGGAAGGATTTCTTAGACGATGTTATGAGCTTAAAACAGACACGTAAAAAAATTCTTTGTTCCCGTACAAACTCGATACAAACACTTGATACGGAGAATGTTTAGTAATACCCGAATACTGGACGTAATGCTTTGGAACCCTCCCCTTTCTTTGTATTTTTCACGTGTTTTCTGAGATTTAGATTGTGTAAAAGACAAATAAAATAGTCTACGTAACAACGATCATCCATCTTACCAAAGACTGAAACTAGTAGCGCTTCATGAAAATATATGAAAAAAAGCAGACGTGAGGATTATGGAAGAGGTTTTGTATACACCATCTTTTACATGAGCTCCATCTACAAATCGAAATTTTCTGATATTCTTTTCTTGATCTCGAATTTATAACCCTAAGTGAAAAGGAACTTAAGTAAGGAATATGACGTTGAAAGTAATAGAAAGAAAAAAGGGGGACATTTTAATGCTGGATGTTTCGGATAATAGAAATACCACCTTAGGCAAGTAATAGTTAATAAGAAAATAAAGTATAAATATATATATATATATATATACATCTCAGAGTTTTAGTTCTTTTTAACACCACTGAACAACATTTTGTAGTGATAATAATTATTATCATTAAAAGGGTGGAAGTTGGGAGTATTTCAAAAGTAGAAATATAATAATAAAAGAATAGAATAAAACAAAGATCTTGGGTGAAAGGGGTGAAACTTCTAGAAAACGGTCTTAGTAACAAGTGGTGAGTCAAATGATAGACTAGACTTCATGTTTTGATGTTAAAAGAGGATAACAAAATATGTTTTGTTAAACTGTTTGGCAGCTGAATAATTTAGAAGACCAAATTAGTACTATTAAAGTTAGATATACCTCAAATACCTATATAAATATGGGTTTAATGTTGTATATAAAGACAACTCAGATAAAACATTACAAGAAGCCCAGTCTTGTTTTTCATTTTTACCCTTGGTGAGGGTTAGTGATCTGGGTTGGAGTACATCAAAACTGGTTCAACTCAGTAACACATGGTGGGTGGAATACTGGACTTTAGTGATGAGAATAAAAACTATAAATAAAATTCATGAAATCACTGAAAAGAATAGCAGAATTTATCTTAATGCTGTAGAGCTTTAATTGCTGCAATAGTTTATAAAACGAATACAGTCTGTATCTCTTTGTTAATTTTTTTTCGTAAACATATAAAGAACTGGTGAGGTTATCTTGCCTGAAGTAATTTTTCCTATAACTTACAGTAGACCAAGAAGATAACCTAATACTGGTGGCTTAGGAGGTCAGCTCTCAGTTCTCCACGGTGAACAGAACTCACATAGTCCATTGTGTATTTTGCGTTAAAAAAACAGACACTTATGCATTTATACTGTTTTTTTTTTTATTTTAACAAAAAAGAGTGCTCATTCTGGACGTTACTTGTAAACATATTTTTTCAGTCAAACCAAACAAATTAATTTTTTTTGCTATTATGATATTAAGTGGTTTGTTTATTTATTTGTTTGTTTTTAGTTAAGCACAAAGCTACACAATGGGTTATCTGTGCTGTATCGAAACTCGGCTTTAGCTTTATAAGCCCGAAGACTTGCCGCTGTGCCATCGGGTAGCAAAAAAGGTATTGCTTAATTGTTTAATAATAGGTAAGCAAACAACGAATAGTTTATAATTGATGGTGGAACATACTACATGTTTCGACAGAATTCGTCTGTCTTCTTCAGTAGGTTATATAATGAAGGTTATATTAGCATGACGTGCTCCCTTTCTCAAGTTTGTTTGTTTGTTCGTTTTAGAGCAAGGCCACCTTTGGTTATCTTCTCTGTCCACCGCGGGGGATCAAACCCCTGGTTTTAACGTTGCAAGTCCAGAGACTTACCTCCGTCCCACCGGGGGGGGACGATATTATTTTGCTAGTTTTTTATTTATCAAACTTGATTCACCAAAGCATGTTTACTGCCAAATAAGACTTTAAAATTGAATCAGAGTTTATTATGTATCTAAATGAAGAAAATAAAGTTGGGTGTTCTGATAAGCACTGCTCTCCCTCCCATTGTGTAGCTTTGTGCTTAACTTGAAACAACCAACCAGCCTGCTAAGCAAGAAAAGCGATATGTGCTGCCCGAATAGGCTTCCAATGGGAATATTTCTTTTTCCCAAACCTTTTATCTTAAGAAAGACAACATTATGACACAATGCACTTCCTTTATATGTGAATTGGTAAATATTGCAGTTACAATTTGTTAGGCTACCAATCAATCATTCTCAACCAGTCGGTAAAAAAATAATTTCGATGTTTGTTAAAGTATTTTAAATATTAAATACGTTTTCGTATGGTAATCATCAAAAAGAGTTATCCGCGTTTCTTTAATAGGCCAAGAAGTAAAGATAAAAATAGTGTATTTTTCCAAAGCAAGCTGGTTTTCTTCTGTGATATATATTCGACGAATATGGATAAGCTATAGAAGTGGGTACTTAATATTTCGATCCATCAGAAGACAAAACCGCGATAGCGAATTGAATAAGTTTTGATGGTAAACTTAATGTCGTAGAAAATTCCTCATTACTAAGGATTGTAAATAATGAGCTTCAACAGTAAAAATGACAGGAAATTAGCGGCACTTTTTAATTTATGGTATCAATTAGGACATTCCTATTGCAGGCTGATAGAAAAATGTTGCATAAATATAAAATATTTAAATGTTACGTCCTTAAGAAATAGTTATTATTTTAAGTTTGGTAACAAAAATTATAGCATTATGATAATTAGTTAGTACAATATGTCAAGGTCAATAACTTGACATATGTATTTGTAAGCTATAAAATCTGGCAGTTAAAAAGTTAATAGAAATTAAGGTGCACTTGAATAACTTTTCTAGAGCGAAGGTTAAACAACGTTGTGAAAATGCTTTAATTTTTTAGAGAATGAAGGTTAAAACAGCGTTGTGAAAAATGCTTTTGTTTTGAAGAGAACGAAGGTTAAAACAACATTATAAAAATACTTTAGTTTCTGGAGACTGAAGGTTAAAACAATGTTGTGAAAATGCTTTATTTGAAGTCTGTTTTATGAGCAGCTAACTACAGTTCCTGCAGACTATTGATAATTTCCCAGTGTTCCTTACTGAATTAGTGATCTACTGTATATTTCTCGAAACTTGTTTCTTAGAACGAGTCTTCAAACGCACGCACGCACACACACACACATGTATTAGAAATTGAAGCATTTAGTTTTATTACTTAACACTTTGTTAAGTTATGATTAGCATTCTTTTGTGTTGTATGAATTACCAGAAAAATAATGGATTTCATGTTATTAGCATAATTTTGGTTTGTATCTCTTTCCGCGATAACGTTATCACCCAACCTATGTTATTTGCAAATATTAACTGTATCTGTGAAACGAGTAGAGAGACGTATTCGAAGACTTTCTCTTTAAACTTAGACACACGCCAGTCAAGGTGTAATCTTCATATCTCTAACTCCATATTATGATCTTTGTTTTGAGGTAGTGTTAGTCGATACAAACTGATTAGGTTTCGTGTACCAGAACAAACTGGTTTTATGTATTTTAGAAATAATTACATGTTTATATCTCTTTTTATAATTAGTTTCATTAATATTATCAGTTATGATGTTATTAGTTATTATTGTATTACTATTACTTCGAATCCTCGTCCCCGAACATGCTCGCCCTTTTAGCCGTGTGAGTGTTATAATGTGAGAGTCAATCCCACTATTCATTGGTAAAAGAGTTGACGTGGATGGTGTTAACTAGCTGCCTTTCTCTGCTAAATTAGGAACGGCTATCGCAGATAGCCCTCGTGTAGCTTTGCGCGAAATTCAAACAAAACCAAACCAAAACCTAGGCGTAGGAATGTTTCGTGTATTTAAAATTCGATAAACGCTTTGAAAACCGATTGTAAAATTTTAAATTGAACTAGCTTATTAATATTCTATTGTTGAAAAACAAGCTTTAATTGTAAAGAGCTAAAATAAGTCGCCACTGAGTAAGCAGTTCTTTTGCCAACATTAACTAAGAGTAAGAATACACAGCAGATGAATTTAAATACTCTGCAGTTTTATTTTTACTTTTGGCCAGGTGGATAAGGCGCTCAACTCACAATCTGAGGGTCGCGGGTTCGAATCCGCATACCACCAAACA
>NW_013665634.1:930680-943840 GCF_000517525.1 Limulus polyphemus | reverse complement strand
CTTACACTGCTAAATTAGGGACGGCTAGCGCAGATAGCCCTCGTGTAGCTTTGCGCGAAATTCAAAAACAAACAATTTTTACTTTTAGAATAATACATTGAATTCTTATGTTATTAAACCTTTAATTATATTCAACTAGCAGATTTCTCTTGGAACTATAAATACAAGATAATTATGATAAAATATGATTTAATAAAACAATGAAAAACTATTTTTTCAAGTGTATAGATTTAAAACTAAGAAAAATTATTGAAGAGACAAATTTGATTATTCCATTTATATTAATCCTATTAGTCATCTTTGTAGTACCTAGAATCAAAAGTCCTCTGCCCCAATTATTTATATAGGAAAATAATAGATACAAAAAAAACACACAATATTGTGAAAATTGATCATACATGAAACTTGGATTAGACCAAATTGTTTATATACAAATAAAAACTTTTTAGATAAATTGCCCCAATATAAAATTCTCGAAGAGACACGAAGTTGCGGATTTTGATCTTACTTTAACCCTAAGCGTTGACTTACAACCAACCAAGGTTTAACCTTAAGTATCCACCTGATATCTTCATAATATGATCTTTGTTCTGAGGTTGTGTTAGTTGAAATGTACAAGTAATGAAGAACAGTATTTCTTCATTATTTCTTTAGTCCTTGTACACATTAAGAGTTCACTACAGCAGCGATAAAGCTTATTGTGAAGCTCTTATATCAAAATATTATGAAAACTGAATAAGCTCTTCACAATAGACATATCGTTATAACACAACTTCAAAAGCAAAAATTTGGCCAAATATGTATTCAAGTGTTTGGTAGCTTAATGGAAAGTCAGGAGTATAAGTAATTATGCCTTTTGCTATCGCTCTGTTTTCTAAGACATATTTTTCACCATTACCTGGACTGGTTAGCATAGCGGATTTGGAGCTAAGGATTTTCGTTTCTGTCCCGTTTTATCTCAAAAAGAAAGAAAAAAGTCCCCCATGCTTTGGAGTCATGTGTGCGTTATAAGAGTGATGATCTCATCCTATTATTCGGTCTGACCAAAATAATCCAAGAGATAACGATGGGAAGGTATTGACTAGTTGCCTTCCCTCTAGTCTATCACGTCAAAATCAGAGATGGCTAGCACAATTAGCTCTGGTGTAGCTTTGAGAGAAATTGGATAAAATAAACTAACAAAAAAATTACCTTCATCTAATTCCAGCCTGTCGTTAGATATATCTCAACGAAAATAAACTAACAAACAAATTACCTTTATCTAATACCAGCTAGTCGTTAGATATAACTCAACGAAAATAAACTAACAAACAAATTACCTGCATCTAATACCAGCTAGTCGTTAGATATAACTCAACGAAAATAAACTAACAAACAAATTACCTTTATCTAATACCAGCTAGTCGTTAGATATAACTCAACGAAAATAAACTAACAAACAAATTACCTTTATCTAATACCATCTAGTCGTTAGCTATATCTAAACGACATCTAAAGAAGTCTTGTGAGTTCTTTTTTTCCTGTATCCTAAATATGTTTCTTTGGGTATAACCTTGAGGTTAGCATGTCGAGTTGTGGATCGAAGGTTCGAGACGTGAGGCAGCTGAACACGCTCTGCACTTTCAGCTGTGAGCACTTTATGAAAGTTGTTTGTGGCAGCAGAGACTGCTGGTTTACTGCCTTCTGTCCTGCCAGCAGCTCAAACTCAGGGACGCTATATCTGAAACATAGGGGTCTCTGACCTAGCCATCAGCGCATTTCCCTATAAGGTGCAATTCTAGGTTAAAAATTCCACTTTCTTTTCTTATAGAGTTATTTTTTAAAATTTCTTTTATTTAAACAGATTCATAGATTTACTAAGAATAATAATAATAAAAAACAATGGAAAAGGTCCTGATAACTTTTTTTTATTCTTGAAATTAATCAGGCAATGAATGTATGATTTTTATATCGTTAATTAGAACTATACATTATTTTATAATTGGCACAGATTTTTTTGTTTTAGAAAATAGTGAGCGTTAAAGTATTGGACTCTAGATTTTGTTAAACATTTTCATACGAATTCTTAGACTCTCCTCCTTTTATAAGTAACAGTGTGTGTTTTGTTATAGTACAGCCACATTGGGCTATCTACTGTGTCCTGATCCTGATTTTAGCGATGTAAATCCAAAAACTTACCGCTGTCCCACCGGGGGACAAAAGTAAGAGATTGTTGTGAATCTAAGTTTCAAATGGACAGCAACTGCTTGTTGTAGAAACCTACAAGTGTAGAGGACGACGTTTCGAAAGCCTTCCGCCTTTCGTCTTCAGCAACAGGTAGTTGCTGTCCATTTGAAACTTAGATTCATTATGAATACTCTGCCTAAACAACCCATCAAAGATTGAAAGATTGTTATATTAATAGTTTCATATAATTATCGGTCCTACAGTGTGTCAGCGGTGTTTTTGTAACCAAACTTACACTGTTGAAATTAAGAGTTTAATTCCCCATGTGTGCAGATATGCGCAAAAAAAAATGAATAAAATATGACTATGAATCTGAATATATTAGTAATCGTTTCAGTAAAATCTGTAAAGTCATATTCATTATATCCTACGAGTAAAATGCAGCTTCTTTCGCCTCAGTAGGCAACGTATAACAAATCGTAGGGCAGGAAGTTCGTGGCTCTTGGAAACATCTTCTATCATTGGTTTCGGATGTTCGAACAAAGATTATCTCTGCTTGCCGCTCTTAGTTTTACTAATACACTAAGGGGACGACAGCTAGTAAACAACACATACCGCCAATTCTTTTTTACTTCAAATGAATAGGGAAAGTGATCGTAACTTTTATGTGACATAGCAAAAGCTAAGTCAACAATAAACATCTTTTGTTTTTACCTTCTTGGTTATAACGCACATGAACTACAAAGAAAATAGAATAAATATGACTGTAGAAGGAGAGTTGAAAAAAAAATATCTTTCTGAGCAACTAGTTCTTTCTGAATTATTTATTGCTGTTATATGGTAAGAACGTGACGTTTCTCAAGGGCTTTGTAGCAATAGGTACATGCGTATGTATAGGATATTGTCTAAGATGCTTTTTATATTCTCCTTAGATTAAAAGCAAATGACACAAGAGACATTATTAGGTAAAAACGAGATGAAAGCGATAGTGTACTACTCCCTTGGGTTGAGACTAAAAATTAGGATCGCTTCAGATCTTTTATTAAAGGTTTCAAGAATGTATATGGCATTACGTTACACATTTTGTTCACGATAACGATAGTGGGATAAAGATAAAAAAATGTGAAACGTTTTTACAGTGACTCTGTTATATACAGTGTTAAATAAAGAACAGATCTTCTGCTCCCTATCGTCAGGATGGTATTGTTTTAATGCTTCAGTAACTTTTACCTATGTAGTATAATGTAAAGCATAATTTATTTATATACTCGGTGACTTTCAAGTTTTTGTGAGACTTACCAGCCGTATGAAGGCATTTTAGTCAAAAGCTGAAGAGTGTAAAAGATAAAACGTAAATAGACGTTCGACTTTCGATTGCTGGAGATCGTAATGTTAAGAAAAACAACAACAACAAAAAAAGGTTTTTAATGCCAACTTCTACACGTTTATCAATCGTATTCGCCAGCATATGTAAGTTCCATGGTTTCTGGTGCATCATTAGCGATTAAAGCATGATCCTTATATTGTCTTCTGGTGAATAAAATATAAAATTTTTGGTACATTATGGGGACTATAATTTGGTCTTTAGGGTTTCTTATGGTTATATGGTACTTGACCGTCAGGTGACTATATACAAACGGATCATTGTAGTAGGCCCGGCATGGTCAGGTGGCTAGAGCGCTCGACTCGCAATCTGAGGGTCGCAGGTTTGAATCCCCGGCTTACCAAATATACTCGCCCTTTCAGCCGTGGGGCGTTATAATATTACGACCAATCCCACTATTTGTTGGTAAAAGAGTAGCCCAAGGGTTGGCGGTGGGCGGTGATGACTAGATGCCTTCCCTCTAGTCTCACACTGCTAAATTAGTGACGGCTAGCGTAATTAACCCTCTTGTAGCTTTGGGCGAAATTCAAAACAAACTAAATCATTGTAATACTATCTGGTAACTAATGACTGAACTGTAAATTATGACCCCCTTTACTGAGTGTAAATCTAATTTTGTGGTAATTAATAATTGAACTATAAATTATAACCGTCTTTACTGAATGTAAATCTAATCTTTGGTAATTAATAACTGCACTATAAATTATAACCGTCTTTACTGAATGTAAATCTAATTTCTGGTAATTAATAACTGAACTATAAATTATAACCGTCTTTACTGAATGTAAATCTAATTTCTGGTAATTAATAACTGAGATTTAAATCTTGACCTCTTTATTGAGTGTAAATCTAATTTTGTGGTAATTTCTGTTTATTGATTACTGAACTATAAATTATGACTGCTTTTATTGATTGTAAATCTAAGTTTGTGGTAATTTTTCGTGAACCAAACCTGATATCATTATTATTTCTAGTGACTAACCTTATACTTGTGTCTGTTTTAAGTTGAATTAAACATGTTATTTTCCTCTAAAAGGTATATTTCAATATAAAAAATAGCATTTATGACTGTTTTAAGTTATAAGTAGGTAAACTATTAGTTTTTATTAAATACCTTCGTTTTTATTGGTAGCCTGAAATTTTATTTTGAAATACAAGTTACACACACATATTATATATATATATATATATATATTGGGAGAGATTCTTGTATTATGTAAAGTAAGTAGTTCCTAGAAAGTTAATAACTGCAGACTTTCATAGTTGTCTGAATGTATACATTTTTGATAAAGCGTCTAGATAATTCCAAAGTTTAGACAAATACTATTATAAAGTATGTTTCTATGTTGCTCCTAGTGCTCTTAATATTTATGTATATATCTTTATTTGCCTTATATTTATAGAATTGACATCTATGTTTTATTAGTTTAAAGTTGCGTCCTAGTGGCAAGAGTCTCAACTTTTATCTGATTTAATCTTATAAACATACAAGCAAAAGTACCCGTCCCCAGTGACGGGAAAAGTTTAAATTACTCTATCAAAAGTACCCGTCTCTAGTGACGGGAACAGTTTAAGTTGATACAGCAAAAGTACCCGTCCCCCAATAACGGGAAAAGTTTTAATTACTCTAGCAAAAGTACCCGTCTCCAGTAACGGGAAAGTTTATGTTAATCTAGCAAATGTACCCGTCCCCAGTGACGGGAAAAGTTTTAAGTTAATCTAGCAAAGTACTCGTCTCCAGTGATGGGAAAATTTTAAGTTAATCTATCAATTTAAATTATTTCATTGATTTTAAAAAGGTTAATTGTGTTGCACTCTTGGTTTCACTCAGAGTCAAAGCTCTGAGATACTTATACCGACTACCGCGAAAAGTAATTGTTGAGTATTTCGGTCATGCTAAGAGCTGCTCAACAATAACATACGGTAAATCTATACTTTTATTCTTTAACTCACGTCACATTTAGTGTAGAAGATCCTGCTTACGAAATAAAATTTGGCATCAACATTGTTTGTGTCTGTTCTCCCGCCATTTCAAAATGGAATGTTGAGCTTTGCCCGCGTGCACAGCTTTTCAAACGAGATACATCACGATTCACAATATGTATATAAGATAGTGTCTTTTGTTAGTCTGTAGCTGAGATAATAGGCGTTGGATTAGTTTTGGTTTGTTGTGTATTTGAGTGTAAATTTCCGACGATATTTCAAATAATTTATTAAATATAAAGCATGGAAACAAGATTCGAGATTCAGACACTGCAAGTATATTATATTTCCCTAAACAAATATGAACAACACATTAAAAAACGATTAATTTCAGAAATGTATATATAATTTTAGAATAAAAATTTAGTAGTTTTGTATCTAGTTGTTTGTTATGAAGCACAAAGCTACACAAAAGGCTAACTGTACTGCGCCCACCCCGAGTATTGAACCCGAATATTAGCATTAAAAGCCTCAGACTCTCCTGTGAGCCTTTAGGGTTACTAACAAAAACTTTTGGAATGCTAAGTGAGTTAACTCTGATAGCCTTTTTAGGTTTTATTTTGATATTTTAAATAAATTTCACGAAAGTCGTTACAATATGTAGTGATATTATATCTTTTGTGCCTAATTCGATGTTCCCTGATAGAAATGGCTTAACCAAGACTTAAATGAGGTCTTTGAAAGTTGGTTTTGAAATTTTTGCCGTTTAAAAATGTTTATTCAAAACAACTCCCCTTTTACGTGTTTTTAATAATATAATTCACTTTGTTACTTTAGTGTCGAAATCCAATTTATATTTAATATAATAGATATTCATATGGCAAAAAACAACAAAAAAAAAAACATTTGCATCGGTGTATAGTTAGTTACTCCAACTTTTTATCTATATTAACGTTATATAATAAAGACATTCATTTAACGAAAGTTAAGTCGACAGTTTTAATTCTACTCTTTCCATAGCAGAATTACGTCAACAACGACAACACTTTCTATTTCTTATCATATACATTTACCATTTTGGATTTACGTCAAACGTGATTTACAATATTATGACAAAGGATTGCATTTGTTACGACAGCTCTGTTCTACAGCACGTAAAGATAAAACGCTAGAAACCGTCTTGGGCCTTGGGCAGGATATCTGCTAACTTTTCTTGGCATTGTCTTCCTAGGCAGAAAAAATTAATTGAATTGGTAAGGAATCGAATGCCGAAACTTTAGTAATTTTTCTGTTATATAACTCTGCGATTTGATCGACTGGAAAATGATCACAGAACTTTTGTACATTTTAAAAGAAAATCGTGAAATCTTGTTGGTTCGTTTCATGTATAAAGTTTTACATATCGGTTTCCCGAAATGTAGGTAATTGAAGGCTTTAGTTATCATACCTGAATATTATTTTTTAAATAACATGAAAGACGTTAACAAGATAAACTTTTATTTTCAATAACATTCACGCTTATAACTCTCTTGTGATTGATTCTCATAAGACAAAACATAATTATTTATTAAATAACCGGTTTGAAAGTTTATACCTGCTTCCGATTAACACGCGTGTTCTACAGGTTAAAAACGAAACATCATAAATAAAGGAACCTTTAGAGCAGTATGTCTAGTTACAATGAAGCCATTCTCGATAGAATACTATAGCGTAATTTGTTTCTCCTGACTGTAGAAATCTGATATCAGAGGTTTTTCTTGTGAGTGGTTTTGTCTGGTTTCTAGAACGTGGTAGCCGAAGTTGTGGAAATAGCTTGTACGATTAAGTTTAATTTAAGTAAAGATTAATTTAACAGTTCCATCCTTTTTTTTCCTAAATATATTACTATACACTTACCAAACAAAATTAGTAGTGGCGATGATCTTTGTTAAAGTTGTTAAAAAATAATCTTTAGGCCTAATAAATGCGTTAAAGATAAAGCTCAAACTTGATTAAATAAGCTGTTGTTGTACTTAAATATTTCATACTAGCTGGATATATGAAATTAGATTAGGGGTACAGCCCCCTCTCACGACCTTTCTTATGTTATCCTGTATCACTGTGTCAAGATTGAAGCTGATTGGTCAAGAAATGTGGGAACGTATAAGGAACAGATACAGGCGTTTATTTATATAGACAAATGATTTTGAAGAATTTGCATGGTAAGTAACAAGGATATGAAATTATATTATACAAATATAATCGACTGATGAAAACTTAAAAGAAGCAAATAATAGTATTCATAAAGAGTTCAACTTAATACAATCTGAAACGAATAATAGTATTCATTAAGAGTTAAAATTAATACTATCTGAAACGAATAATAGTATTCATAAAGAGTTGAAATTAATACTATCTGAAAAGAATAATAGTATTCATAAAGAGTTAAAATTAATACTATCTGAAACGAATAATAGTATTCATAAAGAGTTGAAATTAATACTATCTGAAAAGAATAATAGTATTCATAAAGAGTTAAAGTTAAAACTATCTGAAACGAATAATGATATTCATAAAGAGTTAAAATTAATACTATCTGATACGAATAATAGTATTCATAAAGAGCTAAAATTAATACTATCTCCTACGTAAATGTTATTTTAGTTGGTCAGCTTTTTTATAGATAATTTAGGAGTGATCTTCATGATGAATAAACAAAGTTGAAATAGGCAGCAACTGCTTAGTTCAGATTGACACTTCAGGAGCAAGTCTTGTAAAACTAATCTAGAAAAGTAGCTTATGTGAAAAAAACGACGTTTCGAAAGTCTTTTGTCTTCGAGTATTTCGAAACGTCGTCCTATTCACCTGAGACATTTTTTTAGATTAGTCCTCCATGGCTTTTTCCTCAAGTGTCACTCTGAAACGTCGTCCTATCTACCTGAGCCATTTTTTTTAGATTAGTCCTCCAAGACTTTTCCCGAAGTGTCACTCTGAAACGTCGTCCTATCCACCTGAGCCATTTTTTTTAGATTAGTCCTCCAAGACTTTTCCTGAAGTGTCACTCTGAAACGTCGTCCTATCCACCTGAGCCATTTTTTTAGATTAGTCCTCCAAGACTTTTCCTGAAGTGTCACTCTGAAACGTCGTCCTATCCACCTGAGCCATTTTTTTTAGATTAATCCTCCAAGGCTTTTTCCTCCCCCCAATTCCTGCAAGTTTTACAGAAATATACCCACCAAACTAATTCTTATAGTCTCTTTGTTTTGTTTATCATTATTTTCTTCATGAATGTTCTGAATCGTGTCATTATTTGGCTATAATGTTATTACATAATTATATACAATTGTTGTTTTTCATGAAATTCTAATGAATTTTTATGGAGCATATTTTTTCAGGTTTATTGATTTTTGACGCTTGGAAATTTATCTTTACAGTGTTTCGTATTTAGATTGTAATAATAATACTAAGTGTATTTATAATACTTCATATAAATAATTATCTATACATACATATATACATGGGCCTGAAATAATAACAATCGGTAAAGATACAACATATGTATATGTTGAACAAACTGACTAGCTTATCAATTAAATTTACACGTATTTTTTTTCTCTGGGTTGAAGAGGCATTGACATGTTCGAAATGGACCAATGACAGCGAACGACAGTTAAACGCTAAAAAAACATGCTCGAAGTGGACCAATGACAGTGAAAGACAGTTACAAGTTATAGCACATGCTCGAAGTGGAACAATGACAGCGAAAGACAGTTACAAGTTATAACACATGCTCGAACTGGACCAATGACAGTGAAAGATAGTTACAAGCCATAACACAGCGAGACTAAAAGTAACTAATCTTGTTTTTTGTTTCATTTATGGCACGTGCTAAACCTAAAGCCTTTGGGTTTTCCAGTTTTCTTCATATCTCACTATGTGAAGCAATTCTACACATTCTTTTAACGTTCGTAGTTTAACAGTTACTTTGATAAAGTACAACATCACATCAAACACCATTATTTTAATAATTACCGATTTATAACTACACATACATACCTATAGCTCGTTTTATATGTGTTCGATGACTTGAAGGTAAAGCTGTGTTGAAGTTGTGAGATAACTGAATAATCAAACCTAGTTTACCTGTCTGTACTTGTGTTTGTAGGTAAACATTCAGTTTTCAGTTCTATTTATATTAAAACGCTTCAAAGTAAACTGGGATATATAAACCTCTAATTTTTTTCAGTGATGTTTAATTAAATGTTTATTATTGCATTAATGGTTTCTAAGCATATTATTGTGACATTTGTATAGACTGTCGATGTAAAAAGAGATTCAGAAGAAATTAATACGTTACAAACACCTACGTTCAAACAGTTGCCCCTCTCTCAGTATAACAGAGACCAATTACAACGAATTCGTTTACTTCACACTGTTTCCTCTTCCTATTACGTGTAAAAATGGATGTAACCAAAACACGAATCTATTCACACGACGAGCATCTACGTGGAGGGGTTTGATGCGCTGGTATTTAGGTCGTAAATCTTTTGTTACAAAAGTTTAGATAACATATTTCACGAGAACTAAAACCCAAGTTATCGCTAGCGAGCCGAATCCCTGATGGAAGAGTTTTTTTTTCTTCTGGGGCTACAACAAGTCAAGGTAACTTGGATTCTATCATGTACTTAGCTCTGTTCTTCCATTCAAAAAGAAGACATTGAATCACGCAAAAGATCAGTGTCTCGTGAAAAGACTAATTTAGTTGTATTTGTACTGATCTTTTCGACTTGTTTCTTTTTTTGCACTGTTTACAGCTAGCAGTGAGCATAAACATCCTATAATTGCTTACTTCCTGGAAAATCCAGTATTAATGAAAACAATCTAGCTCTTCGAGTTCGTTGTTTAGTTAGGAGTTACACTCACTTCTTAACTTAGGAGGAACGTGTACGTGTGGAATTACATTGTTTTAGTGTCCTATATATACAAGCTCATAAGTAATAAAAAAGATGCGTGTTAATTGTACCGCGTTATGAGGAAATTACTTTATGCAAATGTTAATGCTACTAAATACTGACGTTGGAATTTCATGTAGATAGTCAACGTTTTAATATACTAAGAACGTTTTGATTTATTAAGCATCGAATAATATAATTTAGTAGCTAATTGAGATTTTATGAATTAACACCGAATAAAGGAAATAAACAGTTAATATTTTATGTACTCGATACTGAAAATAGGAATTTACCAGTTAATTGACAGCTTATATACCAGGCACTGCCAAACATATAGTTAATAGTTATTTTTGCAAGTATTGAAGGAGGGGACATAACAGGTAGTCAATGGTTCGTATATCAAATCTTAATAAATGAATCGAACAGGTAACTAACAGTATATCTATTAAATTCTAATGGAAAGAACCAAATTAATAGCTAACATTTTTTGCTAAATAACAAGAAGGAACTTAGGAGTCAGTATATGTTCTAAAACATTAGCAGTTAATATTTCAAGTGAACGTTAAAGGAGGAAACTTAATGATATTTTATGTACTAAACACTGGAAGGAGTTAACAGATAAATAAGATGATATTATCAAGTGTAACTTCGTAACTGTCTCGTAACCACTTTGGCTTATTTCCCCGAAAGAAGACCGAAGTCCCCCTGGTGGGGTCATCTGTTTTAACCACACGCATCACTATACAGTAGTGTCTTGTCTGTCAGAAAGTCAGTAGACACTAAAAATGACGTCACATAAGGGACGCTTAACGTTGCAATTTGTACTGTCGTGACGTCAGTGAAACGTGCGCATACCATGAATCACGAGAATAATTATTGTCTCTGTAGGTTACAACATAGCATGACATATGAACTTGAAAAGCAAAAAATAAATATATTTGTTACTCCTAATTGTGGTGTTATTTGATCTTGAAACAGAACACTTTCGGATACCCTGCTGATGTACATCTAGTTTTATATCTCAGGGTTTGTTTTAGGCCTTAAGTTCAACTGGAGTAAAAGTCATACATATTATGACTTTTCAGTTAAGTTTAAGTTTCAGTTCTTATTAATTGAAGAACACATTTTTGAGTGTTTTGTCCTATTGCAACATCATCTATTAAATAGTAACGCACGCGATAAAACCATGTGAAACTGTAAAATCCTATTGGATTAACTTTTCTCTATATATGTAAGAAATATTACAAATATTTTTGCTATTTTCTAGTTATGAAAAAACAGCATGTTTTTTTCAATTTCTCTACTGATCGACTAATGCTTGATAACAGCAAAGCCATGTTTCACGAAGTTTAGTAAAACCAGAGAAACTTTATATTTTTGCTTACATAAGCTCAAAAATTTAACATCCAGACTGAACACACCTTTTTAAAAATTATTTGACCAAAAGTCATTTTGGGAGTTACTGATAAAACATTCCAGATATGACTTTAATGTTTATTTTATCTGTGTATATATATATATATATATGTATATGTGTGTGGCGCGATTTTGATATATTTAACATCTAAAAATAATTTCCAACGAAATATTTTCAACTGTTATAGAACAAACACCATAAGTAAAGAAACATAGATCATACATCATACATCATAGATCCAGCTACCGTACAAGTCAAATTCTTGTGATGTAAGGTTACGAAATATTTCCAGACACCGTCAGCTATAACAGTCGGAAGATTTATCATCCTAACTAGAGCAGCTTGTGTTTAACTACTGTGCAATGTAAGAGAAGTCAAGACACAAAGAAAATTGTGTCTCCTTTGGTAGAAACACAGTTTCACCAAAATGATTCTGATAAGTTAATATATTTACAATTGAAATGAAAGCATCATCGAGAAATGTAGCCCAGCTCAAACTCGTATTTTTATAAAAGTCCTAAAATAAGTTTCAATGGTCGGGTTACAAAGTAATTATTTCGTAGTGAGTCTTGTTTTAATAAGATATGTGCAAACAGAAATAATTTACATTAGTTTCTAATTAATACATACTGATAACCTTCTCCACATCTATTGTATGATTAAATAGATGGACGAGTGGAGTAAAATGTATAGATATGATAAAAATTTGCTCACTGCTCATGCGAAAGATCAACTTCTTCAGGTTTTGATATTTTCTTTTATTTCTTTTCTGGAATTGTTTTTTTTAGCAATTGATTTTTTACGCTTGTAAACATATCCACCTGTTGTTTCAGTCTTGATGCATTTCAACTAACATCTGTTTGAAAGAACAGGCTATATGAATTTGAGCGGTATACTTTTATAAGTGGAACAATTCTCCCTTTGAAAAAAGAAACAAACTAGTTTCATTGGTGTACAAAACTTGAAGATAGCTTTTATATGTAGAAACATCTGTTAGCTGAGTTCTTGCACAGATCTTAGAATATAACGCTGATAAACGGAAACATCGTCACCTGTAGATATGTAGATCTTGAAAGTCAAGTTGTTCAAAATTTTAAAATAGCGTCGATAACCGGACCAATTGTTAGTTGAGATGTTGCAAAGAAAATATCTGCTGAAGCTTTTCGTCAGACACTAATCATAGCAGAACCATCTGGAAAATGATCTACAGGAAATAGTACAGCTTATAAAATGAATCAGATCAACGTAGGCCGGTAAGGCAATCACCGATTGGCATGTCCTTAAGCCAATCAGGAAATGTCACAGACCTACTGAAGGATGTGTAGATTGTATAGGAATT